>NC_083581.1:38819199-39021699 GCF_027579695.1 Neoarius graeffei
CTGGTGGGTTTATGCCATGGGCTGCTGAGGTCAGTGTAAAGAGATAGGGTTGGTTTCCTGCAGCAGAACTTGAAAAATGTGACAAATATCTTGAAACTTGGTATATAGTTGGCATATAGGGCGGGGGATATAGATGACTGTCTTTTTGTTGTAGGTTTGGAACGCATCACAGTTTTGGAAAGTGTGATGGCTTCAATGAAGAAAATTTGCTACATGTTCTGGCCTCTATAGCCCCATCTTCTGCTAGCTATTGGTTCGGAGTTAAATGCGAATTTTCTTATGCAACACAGGAGTCCTTTGCGAACCCCTGAAAACTGAATGCTTTTCCACACTCTGGCTACAAATCATGTTTGGCTCCGTGTCTATAAAAAGCTTCCTCATAAACAGCCCGCTGCTGGGTTTTCTCTCTCCTATTGCTATTATCTCTTCTTATGTCTCATTTCCTCTCTCTCTCTCCGAGACTAACAAAAGCCAGAACCAAACAAAAGCCAGAGAAAGGACAATAGCCTCTTATTCTCTCTCTTTCTACATTAAACCTTTAATGAGAGAGCGTACAGAGAACATTTGGCTTTCTCTAAAGCTCAGGAGTGACTGAGCACATTAAGCGTTTCATCCTTTGTCACGTCCCACGTGAGAGACGGAGGTGAAAATTTTTCACCTCAATTTCTTGTGAATTCATCGCGCCCCGTATTTCCATCACTGAGAGCTGAGCGCTAATATCACGTCCGCTTACAGGAGCAGTGGTAAATAAAAAGGCCTTTTGATGGCAAGTTAACATGATTTGATTTTGAGTAATGGAAAACTTTTTTTTATTTTGGCTGTTAGAACAATTCTTTTAAGCAGGCTCTCAAAGATCACGTATGAAAAGTTGTTAATTATTAATAATGACTGCTTGTGGAGCACTGAATAGAAATTTCAGAAAGTCATATTCATAATGAATTATGACATTTGTATCATGTTTTAATGCATTCATTTATTCATTCAAGGCATTAAAGGTTATAATTTTTTTATGAAAATGCATTAAACTTGATAGCTATCCTTATATTATGCATTATGAATTAACTTAATATAAGTAGTGTTCATAACACATAGTAGCACCAATACCAAAACATACAGTACATCCCGTCCATAATGCATAGTGCATTATGAGGCCATATCTTAATTGTTTTTAATGGTTTATACAAGAGATGTCAGGAAATCGTTGGGAAAAAAAATCATATCAAACGCGTCTGGATAATGTGAGGCTTTCGCAAGCAACAGTTTGTCGCGTTGACACAGATTGGCAAGAAAAACAAAAAACATAGTGAGCAGTAGACATGTAATGTTTCACCCAAATCACAATTGAATTCGATTCACAATATTGTGTCCACGACTTGACTTTCCCACATTATTTTTGGAAAAAAAAAATTTTATTACCAAAATAGAGCAACGTTTATTTTCAAAGTATCCTCAAAGTATTCCTTCCACCGCCCGACAATGTCCCCAGTCGAGGTCAACAGCTCCCCACCCGCACTGTAAACAGTGTTGGCAGAGTACTGCTTCCCCCTCCTGAGGCGCCGGACGGTTTGCCAGAATTTCTTCGAGGCCGACCGATAGTCCTTCTCCATGGCCTCCCCGAACTCCTCCCAGTTCCGAGTTTTTGCCTCCGCAACTGCCCGAGCTGCAGCACGCCTGGCCTGCCGATACCCGTCAGCTGCCTCGGGAGTCCTGGAGGTTAACATGGCCCGATAGGACTCCTTCTTCAGCTTGACGGCATCCCTTACTTCTGGTGTCCACCACCGGGTTCGGGGATTGCCGCCACGACAGGCACCGGAGACCTTGCGGCCACAGCTCTGAACAGCTGCGTCCACAATGGAGGTAGAGAACATGGTCCACTCAGACTCAATGTCCCCCGCCTCCCTCGGAAGCTGGGAAAAGCTCTCCCGGAGGTGGGAGTTAAAGACCTCCCCGACAGAGTGCTCGGCCAGACGTTCCCAGCAGACCCTCACCATACGTTTGGGCCTGCCAGGTCTGTCCAGCTTCCTCCTCCGCCAGCGGATCCAACTCACCACCAGGTGGTGATCAGTTGACAGCTCAGCCCCTCTCTTCACCCGAGTGTCCAAGACATAGGGCCGGAGATCAGATGAAACGACTACAAAGTCTATCATTGACCTCCGACCTAAGGTGTCCTGGTGCCACGTGCACTTATGGACACCCCTATGCTCGAACATGGTGTTCGTTATGGACAAACCGTGACTAGCACAGAAGTCCAATAACAAAACACCACTCGGGTTCAGATCGGGGAGGCCGTTCCTCCCAACCACGCCCCTCCAGGTGTCACTGTCATCTCCAACGTGAGCATTGAAGTCCCCCAGTAACACAATGGAGTCCCCAGTCTGAGCACTCCTCAGTACCTCTCCCAGGGACTCCAAGAAGGCCGGATACTCTATACTGCTATTTGGGCCATAGGCACAAACAACAGCAAGAGCCCTCTCCCCAATCCGAAGGCGCAGCGAGGCGACCCTCTCGTTCACTGGGGTAAACTCCAACACATGGCGGCTGAGCTGGGGAGCTATAAGCAAGCCCACACCAGCCCGCCGCCGCTCACCACGGGCGACTCCAGAGAAGTGGAGAGTCCAGCCCCTCTCGAGGAGCTGGGTTCCAGAGCCCAAGCTGTGCGTGGAGGTGAGCCCGACTATCTCTAGCCGGTACCTCTCAACCTCCCGCACAAGCTCAGGCTCTTTCCCCCCCAGCGAAGTGACATTCCATGTCCCAACAGCCAGCCGCTGTGTCCGGGGATCAGGTCGTCGAGGCCCCTGCCTTCGACTGCCACCCAATCCACATTGCACCAGTCCCCTACTGCTACCTCTGTGGGTGGTGAACCCACAGGAGGTCGGGCCCACGTCAGCTCTTCGGGCTGAGCCCGGCCGGGCCCCATGGGCAAAGGCCCGGCCACCAAGCGCTCGCATACGAGCCCCAACCCCGGGCCTGGCTCCAGGGTGGGGCCCCGGCTGCGTCATCCCGGGCGACGTCACGGTCCTCGGATTTTTCTCCATAGGGGTTTTGGTGAACGTTTATTTTCCTGTTCTTTATCAACTTAAATATTCCTTTTGTTCCATTAAAAAAAATGTTCATTTTCTTAATAACCAACAATAATTCTTTATCCACATTTGTAAAGGTTGGAGTAAAATATAATAGACTATTAACTAAAATATACCTTTTACAACTCCGATTCCAAAAAAGTTGGGACAAAGTACAAATTGTAAATAAAAACGGAATGCAATAATTTACAAATCTCAAAAACTGATATTGTATTCACAATAGAACATCAAGTCAAGTCAACTTTATTGTCAAATATGCTATACATGCTCGACATACAGCACAGATGAAATTTCAGTCCTCTCTGACCCACGGTGCAAACAGGCAATGCAATAAATAAAAATAGAATAATTGAAAAAAAACAAACAATATAAACAGTATAAACACTCTAGATAGGAACTAGACATAGACTAAACACTCAAACAATATAAACAGTATAAATAAACAGTATAAACACTAGATAAGAACAAGACAGACTAAACACTCAGACAATGTAAACAGTATAAACACTCTAGATATGAACTAGACTAAACACTCATATACACACACACACACACACACACACACATATATATATAAATTGGTACAAATAACCAAACAGCCAAGGGCACTTGAGGTATAGCAGGTAAACATGAAACATGAAATAAGCAGTATAAACAAACTAGCAGCTGTTAAGGTGAGGTAGTGCGGAATAGTGCAAATGAGTGAGGTAAAGTGAGATGTGCGGTCCCTGAGTTCAGTGCGTTAATGAACGAGGTAAAGTGAGATGTGCGGTCCCTGAGTTCAGTGCGTTAATGAACGAGGTAAAGTGAGATGTGCGGTCCCTGAGTTCAGTGTGTTAATGAACGAGGTAAAGTGAGATGTGCGGTCCCTGAGTTCAGTGTGTTAATGAACGATGAGGTGTGTGTGTGTGTGTGTTGGGGGGGAAACTGTGAGGATGACATGTCAGATGCTGAAGGGGGGGCAGGGGGGTGTGCGAGCAGAATCTGTGGCAGGGGGTAGAGGGGGAGGAGGGGCAGAACAGGGAGGGACAACATATCAAATGTCGAAAGTGAGACATTTTGAAATTTCATGCCAAATGGCTCATTTGAAATTTCATGACAGCAACACATCTCCAAAAAATTGGGACAGGGGCAATAAGAGGCTGGAAAAGTTAAAGGTACAAAAAAGGAACAGCTAGAGGATCAAATTGCAACTCATTAGGTCAATTGGCAATAGGTCATTAACATGACTGGGTATAAAAAGAGCATCTTGGAGTGGCAGCGGCTCTCAGAAGTAAAGATGGGAAGAGGATCACCAATCCCCCTAATTCTGCGCCGACAAATAGTGGAGCGATATCAGAAAGGAGTTCGACAGTGTAAAATTGCAAAGAGTTTGAACATATCATCTCCAGTGCATAATATCATCAAAAGATTCAGAGAATCTGGAAGAATCTCTGTGCGTAAGGGTCAAGGCCGGAAAACCATACTGGGTGCCCGTGATCTTCGGGCCCTTAGATGGCACTGCATCACATACAGGCATGCTTCTGTATTGGAAATCACAAAATGGGCTCAGGAATATTTCCAGAGAACATTATCTGTGAACACAATTCACCGTGCCATCCGCCGTTGCCAGCTAAAACGCTATAGTTCAAAGAAGAAGCCGTATCTAAACATGATCCAGAAGCGCAGACGTCTTCTCTGGGCCAAGGCTCATTTAAAATGGACTGTGGCAAAGTGGAAAACTGTTCTGTGGTCAGACGAATCAAAATTTGAAGTTCTTTATGGAAATCAGGGATGCCGTGTCATTCGAACTAAAGAGGAGAAGGATGACCCAAGTTGTTATCAGCGCTCAGTTCAGAAGCCTGCATCTCTGATGGTATGGGGTTGCATTAGTGCGTGTGGCATGGGCAGCTTACACATCTGGAAAGACACCATCAATGCTGAAAGGTATATCCAGGTTCTAGAGCAACATATGCTCCCATCCAGACGACATCTCTTTCAGGGAAGACCTTGCATTTTCCAACATGACAATGCCAAACCACATACTGCATCAATTACAGCATCATGGCTGCGTAGAAGAAGGGTCCGGGTACTGAACTGGCCAGCCTGCAGTCCAGATCTTTCACCCATAGAGAACATTTGGCGCATCATAAAATGGAAGATACGACAAAAAAGACCTAAGACAGTTGAGCAACTAGAATCCTACATTAGACAAGAATGGGTTAACATTCCTATCCCTAAACTTGAGCAACTTGTCTCCTCAGTCCCCAGACGTTTACAGACTGTTGTAAAGAGAAAAGGGGATGTCTCACAGTGGTAAACATGGCCTTGTCCCAACTTTTTTGAGATGTGTTGTTGTCATGAAATTTAAAATCACCTAATTTTTCTCTTTAAATGATACATTTTCTCAGTTTAAACATTTGATATGTCATCTATGTTCTATTCTGAATAAAATATGGAATTTTGAAACTTCCACATCATTGCATTCCATTTTTATTTACAATTTGTACTTTGTCCCAACTTTTTTGGAATCGGGGTTGTATTAAAAATGAAAACATTAATAACAAATAGGTCTTTTCTTAATAAACTTTTACAAACATTTGTATTATCTCCATTTGCTTTTCTTTAGCTGTAAAAAGAAAAAAAAGAGCTCTTGATTTCCTGTTAAATCTATTTGTCCAGTCCAGCACAACATCTCTTTCACATTTTAGATTTGTTTTTTGTGTGTTTTCATGGCATTCGAGCTGTGTTACTTCCACCTAGGATGAAGCCACATGTATTTCCATTATTTAACCTTATTTTAAAAAATTATTTTCCATAATAATCATGATTCATTCATATCATGATTTATATATACACGACATGCGTGTCAGCCCTGCGATGACCTGGCGACTTGTCCAGGGTGTACCCCGCCTCTCGCCCATAGTCAGCTGGGATAGGCTCCAGCTTGCCTGTGACCCTGTAGGACAGGATAAGCGGCTACAGATAATGGATGGATGGATGGATGGATATACGACATGCCTACTGAGCAGCAGTTCTGTTGTCAGAAACATCTTGTTGTTGAGAGATCAGAGGAGAACAGAGAGACTGGTATACGCTGACAGGAAGGTTATGATAACTCAGATAACCACTCTTTACAACCGTGGTGAATAGAAAAGGATTGGAAATGCAGGTTTTTGGGGAGTTTTTTCCCCAATCTTCAGCCGTCTTGTTTTGGTAAGTGGCCAGTATTTATAATATCATGCTTCGTAATGTCTGTCAATAATTCTACACTTGTAAATTAAAAAGGTATACATTCAGATACTTGTTTAAAAAAAAATCTGTGCAGTTTCCCAAAAGCATCGTAGCACAAAGATCATCGTTAAATGGTAGAGTGAGCAATGTGCACAATGAACACTCACTCTCTCCTAGTTAAGATGTTCTTAGCGTTAAGAGGCTTTTGGGAAACCCACCCCTGCACAGTTATCATTCAAGATGAATGTCTTATTAGGCATTAGTGATAAAACTAGGGCTGTCAAAGTTAATGCGATGATAACACGTTAATGCAAATTCTTTTTAACGCCACAAATTTTTTTGACGTGCGTTTAACGCATGCATGTTCTGTGCCCCTCCCCCGTAGTCTGGGAAATCAGGAAGTGACGTAGTGAGTAGCTGGTCGGCATAAGTTGTGATAAAGTGCACCTTTATACAGAATCCACTTCTTGTTTTTATGTAAACAGCATTCTGACTGTTTACATAAAATGTGTGTTTTTTATATGCTTTTGATTGTCCAGAGAGGAGAAAATAAGACATGTTAAGGTCCAGGTGTGTGTGTGTGAGAGAGAGACAGAGAACGTGTGAGCGCACAGGCTGCACACCGGAGAGAGAGAGCTTGTTTTATTCTGAGAAATTTGTGAATGATGTAAAAGTGTTTATAAATGCAGTTTTTGCTCATGAATGTACTGTATATTTTGCATTTTACAGGAAATCATCTTTGAGCTGTGTGCTTTAACAGATATATTTATTTGGGTTTTCTCATCTCATCTCATTATCTGTAGCCGCTTTATCCTGTTCTACAGGGTCGCAGGCAAGCTGGAGCCTATCCCAGCTGACTACGGGCGAAAGGCGGGGTACACCCTGGACAAGTCGCCAGGTCATCACAGGGCTGACACATAGACACAGACAACCATTCACACCTACGGTCAATTTAGAGTCACCAGTTAACCTAACCTGCATGTCTTTGGACTGTGGGGGAAACCGGAGCACCCGGAGGAAACCCACGTGGACACGGGGAGAACATGCAAACTCCGCACAGAAAGGCCCTCGCCGGCCACGGGGCTCGAACCCGGACCTTCTTGCTGTGAGGCGACAGCGCTAACCATTACACCACTGTGCCACCCCTTATTTGGGTTTTATTTTAATTTTTTTTTTTTATTTCAACACAGCCACTACTGTTTTCCAGAGTCCACATCACCGAGTTTGTTTATTTTATTGTATAGTTTGAGGCTGGAAGTTAAGTACAGAACGAGAGGGAAACACTATATTGCTTTGTTCACACTCAGTGCGTTTACATGCACATAGAGAAAATCGAATTTCTGCCGTTGCTCGACTGAAATCGAAATTCTAAATGGCATGGAAACACCTTAGCTAGGCTGAAATTGAACCGAACTTGATTTCTCGTAATCGAGCTACACGACCTAGATTATGCGATTTTTGCCGAGCTACTTTGGCCCAATCCCAATTCTAATTTCTACCCCTACCCCTCCGCCTTCCCCTCCGCCTTCCCCTTGGCCCTTCCCCTTGAAACTGAGCTACAAGGGATAGGGCTTGAAATTCAACCCTTACGTATTGGGATAGCCCTTCAACGATCGCATACGTCATCGCGTACCTCCGTCAGCGTTTACGTTAGCAAAACGCGACCAAATGCGTCATTGGCTGCGACCAGCCGCTACAGTCAGAGGCAGAAATCTCTGCTGGCAGGGTGTGATTTGTTAACTAACACCACTGAATGGGATATCTTTGGCGCTTCGTGCACCACATCCGACAGAATGAGGTGTCAGAACACTCATGTAAACAATAAAAGCGAGAATAACAGAACAAAACGTACGCAGTAAAGCGACCGAAAACAATACTCACTCCCAAAGCTTTTTAGCAGCAGCTTGGATTTCAGAAATTGCTGCTCATTCTCAGCTCGAAAGCGAATCAAGCGGCGTGTTTCCTCTGGATAACAACTTAAAACACGTAAATAATGGAGAAAATACATTTATGACAATCTTTCGCCGCGGGAACCGCCATCTTTCTGAAATCCGCATGAAATCTCACTGAAATCCGCATGGCATTGTGGGAAATCACTCAAACCCCTTCGTTCGGAGTCTGCTCCAGGAAAATCTCCGTTTGGAGGGGTACAGAAGCCCTCCCCCTTCCCCTACCCCTCCGCGTTAACTGGGATTGGGATACCCCTACCCCTTCACGTGAACGCGCAAAATGGAGGGGAAGGGCCAAGGGGTTGGTCCAAGGGGTGAAATGGGATTCGGCCTTAGTGCATGTAAACCCTATTGAGCTACGTAGTCGAGCTACTTACTTCAGCACTGCCCCTTCCGGAAGTGACGAGTGACGAGACCACAAGCGGGAAACACAACAGCCTCGGTCGGCATGACAACAGTAGTAGCGAGCAGCAGAAGAGGTCAGGAGGAACAAACGAAGAAGAGAAAATGGCGAGCAGAAACGTGCACTTCTGGAGCAATGAGGAGACAGAGTTCATGCTCATTCAGCTTAAGGAGTTGAATATATTAAAATTCATGGACAGGAGAAAAACGCGCAATGGAGAACACGGAACTGATAACTTTGTTTATACTCTTGAATAGCTCTTCTTCATGACGACAACCGGAAGTGTACCACCACGATGGGGCGTGTAGCGCCACCTGTGGCTCGGGTGCACAACGTACCTCACACAATAGCTCGATTTCCTTGTGTGCATGTAGGATTGGATTTCTCTGGCACCCCTGCTGGGACCCTTTGCTCGATTACCGACAGTAGCTCGATTTGGATGTGCACGTAAATGCAGTGACTGAATTGTGTTAAACCCTCAAAATTATAAAGTTAACACTGCTTTATTTTTTAAAGGCAGTGTTGGAATAAAACACCCACAAAAATAATTTTTGCTGCGTCTAGCCTTATCCTTCCTGACCTGGCCACATACATTCGCTTAAAACAAGAATATTTGTCCGCTCCCACTCCCCCAAAAACATGAAAAATACCCCTTTTAAGGTACATTTAGAACAGATAAAAAATGCGCAACTCATTCTCGATTATCGTGCGTTAACTATGGAGCATAATGTGATTAATTGCGATTAAATATTTTCATCGATTGACAGCCCTAGATAAAACCTAACAGTGCTTATTCTGCATTCTGTTAACAATTCATGAGTGCACTGCTTGAAATTGAAATCCATTTCCATCAGTAATTATAAGGATGCGTAGAATGCCTTATTGGGCTTCATATAAAGTGTATGAAAATCATGTATTGTATTGTACAATCCTTTTAATCCAGTCTCAGCTTTGCTTCTTCAGAAGCAAAACCAAAACGGGGGTTATGTGAACTCGAGTGTTGATTTCAAATATTTGAAACAATTTTCAAAAATAGTTTTTCTCTCATAACGTTCTGGTTAAAAGACGACCACTTGATAGAAAGTAGAAGGACGACACTTGCTATTGCAGTAGCAGTAAATAAAGGCACTGAGGTATTTTATGAGGACAAATAATGGATGTGTATCTTTTCTGTCTAGACTCGAGAGTCTCTGAAGTAAATACCATATTGATTTTTTTTTTCTCTGACTGAGCAGGTGCGTATGGGGTGTAGTTATAGTGTGTTACAAAAAAGAGTGTTATGGTTTGTTTTCTCAGACAATTCATTTTAAGTCCGATCATTTCAAAATTATAAATGTGAATCAATTTTATTTGAGTAACGTTTAGTTTTTTTTTTTTTAAACTGTTTACATTTGTACACATCTTTTCCAGATTTCTTTTTTGAGTAGTCATGGATTTTTACATTTTATTTTTTTTTTTAGAACACACTATTAGTCTCTAAATTTTACGATTTTGTGAAATTGATTGTTACTTTTTTTTCTAGTTTGGAATGTTGCTTACATTACGACCCTTTATGACATTCTCAAAAAATGTTTTCTTCCATTTTTGTGATCTTGCCCACTTTTTGCTACAAAATGCTAAAATACTCCTGATGGTTTGGACAAGTACAATTACTCTGTGTCAGCACACCAGTGGGATTCTCGGGCGCGCTCCGGACTGCGCACATGCGCCGAGCAGACTCTCGCACGCGCGCCGTTAACTATACTCACCTGCACATGATTAAGGCGCAATCTACACTCCTATATAAGGACTGTCTGCACACATTCAGTGCGAAGTATTGCGCTACATTAGTACGCTTTACCGAGCTTTAGTTCCTGTGCAGAATTCCTGGTTTTCTGATCCTTGTTCCTGTTCCTATTTTCCATTTTTGTCTCTGCCTGATTTAGTCTGTTTGTGCCTCGCCCGACCTTTTGCGAGTTTCACGTTTATGAGCTTGTCTGTCGATTTGGATTGTTTGCCTGATTGTCACACTGTTCTGAATAAACACTTCTGCACTTGTATCCGTCTCCCAACCGCGTCTCTGACACTCTGTACATCAGCGTCTGCAATTTCTGTAGCAACAACAACAGGGCAGCTCAAGACGTTCAAAAAATTGTAATGGTGTCCATCTCAGCTGTGAATATGACCCAGATATCTTATAAAAACAAATTTAAATGACCTCAGTAATGTAAAAATTTTAATAAATTCTTAATTAATAGTTTGACATACTCAGACGTCATTTCAAGAAATTTTGTCATTCTCATTCATTCTCATCTCATTATCTCTAGCCACTTTATCCTGGTCTACAGGGTCGCAGGCAAGCTGGAGCCTATCCCAGCTGACTACGGGCGAAAGGCGGGGTACACCCTGGACAAGTCGCCAGGTCATCACAGGGCTGACACATAGACACAGACAACCATTCACACTCACATTCACACCTGCGGTCAATTTAGAGTCACCAGTTAACCTAACCTGCATGTCTTTGGGCTGTGGGGGAAACCGGAGCACCTGGAGGAAACCCACGCGGACACGGGGAGAACATGCAAACTCCGCACAGAAAGGCCCTCGCCGGCCACGGGGCTCGAACCCGGACCTTCTTGCTGTGAGGCGACAGCGCTAACCACTACACCACCGTGCCGCCCCATTTCAAGAAATTTTGTAAAACACTGATTTTATTTTGATCCAAATTGGTTGAAGCGTGCTTGATAGGAATTTAATACCTGACCTTTAGTCGTATTTATTGTGTGAAATCTGAATTTCAGCCCAAGTAATTCATGCTGTTATGTTTAAATAAGTAGCTTTATACTTGTCGTCGTTGCCAAACCCAATCCGGGCTTGAGGCAAACCATGTTTGGATGACTTGGCCAGAATTACAGCAGTAGGGTGGCTGGTTCCTTTCTGCACACTCACAACTATGGGCAAATTAGAGTAGCCAGTTAACTTAACAGCATGTCTTTGAACTGTGGAGGAAACCCACGCAGACACGGGGAGAACATGCAAACTCCACACAGAAAGGCCCCCGTCGGCCACTGGGCTCGAACCCAGAACCTTCTTGCTGTGAGGCGACAGTGCTAACCACTACACCACTGCGCCACACAGCTTTATACTTAAAAGAGTAGGTGTACTTGAGTAATAGCCTATGTAAAGACAAAAATGTGCTTTTACCTCACTAAAATTGTGGTACGTTTGGCTGAAGTGTAAGTGATGTCTGTTAAATGTAATATACTACAGAGGGTGCGCAACACCATTAGATAGCATGTGTAACAGACAGTAGGAATCCATTGAGGATTCGAGGCACAATTTATTTAATTCCTCCATGAACACATGGAAGTCAACGTCTCTGGATGTTGGTGATTTTATTTTACACTTTGCACAATAGCATTTTTTTTTTGCTTTAAGCAGAGGAATAGTGTCGTATAAACCTTAAACCGATTCATTTTTATTTTACTTATTGCAATATTTAAGATTTTATATCATGCTTCTCCTTTCCCCTTGCCCTCTTGCCCTTCACACTCGACAGAGCAGCTATACAGTAAATGACCATCTTCATTAACTTTTGAGCTCATTTACACCTTTAAGCATCGCGTCTCCTTTCAGAATTTAATCAGCTCTGATCCTCGACTGGTGCCTCGACTACAGAGCCAATTTGACTGGAGTGCAGCTTGATTGCTTTCCATCTCTACGATAAAAGCCTGGAAATGTTTAAGGTCACCATGATTGGGTTTTTTTCATCCTCTTTCTGCAGTCTTTTAGCTGGTGTATAATTACAGGATTTTCATCTCTTGGCTCATGTTGAGTTATTTTGGCTTTGGTGTTTTTTTTTTTAAACGTGTGCTGAGTGAGTGTGAGACTCACTAGTACTTTTTTATTACCCAGTATTTTTGATATTTTCTTTCTGGCCCACTTCAAAAAATGATTCCTTTGACCATTTAGATTGGATAGACCGTTGTGTGCTCTCTGTAGTGGACTGTTTGGGCGAATGAGATGGTTTGAACTTGTTTATTCAAATCTATAACTGCAGTTATTAACTTTTTACCTCCATCCTTCCTTTCTATGGTAAATCCTGTTTCTACGTGATACCACTTCATACAAGGATCATGGACCAAACCATGAAAGGAACAACCGTCCCAAACTTCTCGTTTTTCTTTTCAGGCTCTGAGAGCGGAGCTAAAGGAGAGGGAACACGTCGTGATCAGCACATTGGACCAGGCACGCATGTTCCTGGCTGATCAGCCGATCGAGGGGCCTGAAGAACCGCGCAAGAACCTGCAGCCAAAAACAGGTGAGAGCTTAATCTGGTTACTTAAAGCTAGACGGCCTTTCAGATTTTTCAAGTGTAGGTCATAAGAAGAATTTTTCCCGACACCCAATAATTTTTGTTGAGTGGACCGAAAGCTACTGAATTCGAATCACAGACTTCCAATTTTATTAGTTTTTTTAAAATAGAACAATTAATGAATTTAGACCCATGTGGCCCTAAATTCTTGTCTTTTTTTTTTTTTTACTGCTTCACCATGACACAATACAAGATACTACGTGGTGGGCTTTCCCTGTTCATGCAAGGCATTGTGGGATACAAATTTGAAATCTCATCTCATTATCTCTAGCCGCTTTATCCTGTTCTACAGGGTCGCAGGCAAGCTGGAGCCTATCCCAGCTGACTACAGGCGAAAGGCGGGGTACACCCTGGACAAGTCGCCAGGTCATCACAGGGCTGACACATAGACACAGACAACCATTCACACTCACATTCACACCTACGGTCAATTTAGAGTCACCAGTTAACCTAACCTGCATGTCTTTGGACTGTGGGGGAAACCGGAGCACCCGGAGGAAACCCACGCGGACACGGGGAGAACATGCAAACTCCACACAGAAAGGCCCTCGCCGGCCACGGGGCTCGAACCCAGGACCTTCTTGCTGTGAGGCGACAGCGCTAACCACTACACCACCGTGCCGCCCCAAATTTGAAATAGGAGAGAAAAATGGAAGACGCGAATGAAACGGAAAAGAACGACGACAGTAACGGAAAGCGAGAAGAAAAGACGTTATGTTGCGAAGGACAGGAAACGCAGGACCAAACTAATAAATATCGGCAGTCGGCGAGCACCTCTGTGTGATCAGCTGTTCGTTTAGCGACAGAATGATGTAACCGTCAGTGCACGGTCAAGGTAAACCTGCGCATGCACACACGGACTTCCTCTGTTTGCTTGACTGAGCAAAGCAAGCGATTTCATGCACATTATTTGCTCGGGAATCCCCTCAAATTAAATAACTTCCCAGCCACAGAATGGCCTGATATTTTGCAAGATATTACAGAAATAAACATGTATCACAATGACCACATTTCAGAGGGAACTAAATTTCACCGATTTTATGAAATCGAAAGGCCGTCGAGCTTTAAAACCTACTGTAGTTACTTAAAATTGCTTGATTTATAAAAGAGCCAACATGGCAGCAACAACCTTTAACGATTAGTTTATGGCTAAAAATACAACAATTCAAAGTGTTTTTCAGTGATAGGTTTTTCACAGTATCACTTTTGACTAGCAGCACAGATTCTGTTTTGAAGTTTACGCGTTTGTCTGTTCTTCCTTGAACATTGTTTCCATAGACAACAAGCCACGTCATCGTCTTGCTGTTGACACCATGTAAATAAATTTGAAAATTTTATGAACGTTTGTGAAATGTCTCTCCTTTCTAAGCGAACATCTCTAGCCCTGTAGCTCGTCTCTGTGCCGATGAGCTGCTTGAAGCTAAATAACGAACATAAATGGGTAGTTCTTGGGTAACTGAATGACATTCACAGCAAAATGTGGTAACTTTTTTAGTTGCAGTACTCAAGATAATGGTATTAAGTAAAAATTACACACTGTATGGGGTATCTTTTGACCCTAAAAAAGCATAGAAAAATTGGTTATGTTTAACTCTGAATGCAAAACCTTTTATGAGGAAAGAAATGTCAGTAATGGAATTACGTCAGGAAAAAAACCTGAACTTTCATTTCTTAAAATTCAAACCAAGATTTCTCTGAAGCAACACTGCTACAATTGGGGCGATGATTTTTAAATCTAGTTTTCAGTATATTTTGCCTTGGATTCCATACTTTGGCAATATCACTGAGCTGACCAGTTAAAGGAGAACTGAAGGCAGAATTTTTTACGATCAAAATTCTCATCTCATCTCATTATCTCTAGCCGCTTTATCCTGTTCTACAGGGTCGCAGGCAAGCTGGAGCCTATCCCAGCTGACTACGGGCGAAAGGCGGGGTACACCCTGGACAAGTCGCCAGCTCATCACAGTGCTGACACATAGACACAGACAACCATTCACACTCACATTCACACCTACGGTCAATTTAGAGTCACCAGTTAACCTAACCTGCATGTCTTTGGACTGTGGGGGAAACCGGAGCACCTGGAGGAAACCCACGCAGACACGGGGAGAACATGCAAACTCCATACAGAAAGGCCCTCGCCGGCCATGGGGCTCGAACCCAGGACCTTCTTGCTGTGAGGCGACAGCGCTAACCACTACACCACCGTGCCGCCACGATCAAAATTCTATTCATCTCATTTTATTAAATATATGAATGCATTTTTGATCGCTATTTTGTCGCTGCTATAGCAAGTTATGAGTGTTTGAAATATGCTCTGTAATATATCAGTCCACATGCCAAAGCAATGGCCGTAAACGAGATTCGTTGAGACCTGTGTGAGACATCGTAGGACAGAAGTAAAACGTACAGCGGAAATCAAAGTGACCGACATCTGCCAGTGTTGTCAAAAGACGTGCGCGCCCTCTTTCGAATGCTGACGTAATCAAGCCGGAAGTTTTGTTTGTTTTGATAGCAATCAGGAAAGTTTGAAAAAAGTAGGCAGTAATCATCATTTAAACTCATTTTTGTGCAGTATTTCGTTTGGAAAACAGTTTTCAAAATGGCGGCACTGACACCTGGCTGACACTTCACGTTTCGAAGTTTCGCACAAGTCTTGTGAAGATTGCGCGGATAAGCGACGCCTGCCGTGGACCAAACGAACTAAATTCAACATGGCTAAAAACTGAATATGCTGATAAGTATAATATTTAATTGCAATTAGTTGCCAATATGAGTCACGATATACAGCACCCTCCACAATTATTGGCACCCTTCGTTAAGATATGTTCTTAATCTTCTAATAAATTCATTTTTTTAAAATAATATAGGACAACAATGCAAAAAAAGAGAAAAATCCAATCTTTAATTCAAGTGCATTTATTCAGTGGGAAAAAATCCCTCATTAAGAAATAATTCTTTTACATGAAATCATGTGTGCCACAATTATTGGCACCCTTGATGTTAATACTTTGTACAACCCCCTTTTGCCAACAAGACAGCACTTAATATTCTCCTATAACATTTCACAAGATGGGAGAATACAGAGAGAGGGATATTCGACCATTCCTCTTTGCACAATCTCTCTAAATCATCCAGAGTCCTGGGTCCTCTCCTATGCACTCTCCTCTTCAGCTCACCCCACAGGTTTTCAATTGGGTTGAGGTCTGGGGACTGAGATGGCCATGGGAGGAGCTTGATTTTGTGTCTGGTGAACCATTTTTGTGTAGATTTGGCCACATGTTGAGGGTCATTATCTTGCTGAAAGACCCAGTGACGACCCATCTTCAGCTTTCGGGCAGAGGCCACCAGATTTTGATTTAAAATGTCCTGGTATTTCAAAGAGTTCATGATGCCATGCACCCTAACAAGGTTCCCGGGGCCTTTGGAAGAGAAACAGGCCCACAGCGTCACCGATCCTCCCCCATACTTCATAGTGGGCATGAGGTGCTTTTCCACATACTCATCTTTTGTGATGTATTAGAGTGTTTGTTGCCAAAAAGCTCTATCTTGGTCTCATCTGACCAAAGCACACGGTCCCAGTTGAAATCCCAGTACCGCTTAGCGAACTCCAGACATTTACGTTTATGCTTGTAAGTGAGAAAAGGCTTTTTTCGTGCATGCCTCCCAAACAGCTTGTTGGCGTGTAGATAGCGCCTGATGGTTGTTATGGAGACTTTGTGACCCCAAGATGCTACTCTTTGATGCAGTTCTCTAACAGTGAGCTTTGGAGAACTTTATACTTCTCTTACCATCCTCCTCACTGTGCGTGGTGGCAAGACAAACTTGCATCCTCGTCCAGGTTTGTTTGCCACTGTTCCAGTTGTTTTAAACTTCTTGATGATTCCTCTGACTGTAGATATGGGCAGGTGTAGGCGAGCGGCTATTTTCCTGTAGCCATTGCCTGACTTATGAAGGTCGACACACATCTGCCTTACTTGAATGGTGTGTTCTCTTGTCTTTCCCATGTTGAAGAGTGAATAAGAGAAATAGGCCTCTGTGTCACATCATATTTATACCCCAGGGAAACAGGATGTGATGAATTACTAATTAAAGGTTCCTAGATACTCTGATCAACTTTATAAACTACAGTAGAAATGACAGAAATGCTTCAATTACATTTATTTTCTAGGAATTGTTATGGGTGCCAGTAATTGTGAAACAGGTCATTTTATGAAAAATAATTATTTCTTAGTCAGGGATTTATTTATTTATTTATTTTAATTACATTTTTTAATTAAATTTTTCTACAATTTTCAGTGTGAGATTATGCTTCTGCAATAAAAATTGAATTTATTTTAAGGCTTTTAACACATCTTAACCAGGGGTGCCAATAATTGTGGAGGGGGCTGTAAGGTTACTAAAACCAAAAACGTAATTGAAGAACATGTTAATTAAGAAATAAAGCAAATTTAAAAATGACTTCAGTTCCCCTTTAAGGAAAGCTTAATAATTTCATAATTTTGGCCTTTCTGCTGAAGAACTGCCCAAACGCATGTGACTGGATAAACCACAGCAGAGAGTTTGCTCCAGAAGCTGTGATGGTTCTTTTTGAGAAAACTATCCAGGTTTTGTTTGCTTGTTTTTGTTTTATGTGTTCTGCCGAAGGCAGCACGGTGGTGTAGTGGTTAGCACTGTCGCCTCACAGCAAGAAGGTCCGGGTTCAAGCCCCGTGGCCGGCGAGGGCCTTTCTGTGCGGAGTTTGCATGTTCTCCCCGTGTCCGCGTGGGTTTCCTCCGGGTGCTCCGGTTTCCCCCACAGTCCAAAGACATGCAGGTTAGGTTAACTGGTGACTCTAAATTGACCGTAGGTGTGAATGTGAGTGTGAATGGTTGTCTGTGTCTATGTGTCAGCCCTGTGATGACCTGGCGACTTGTCCAGGGTGTACCCCGCCTTTCGCCCGTAGTCAGCTGGGATAGGCTCCAGCTTGCCTGCGACCCTGTAGAACAGGATTAAGCGGCTACGGATAATGAGATGAGATGAGATGTTCTGCCGAAATACGGTGCTAGATCTGTCTCTGATTGATCATTTCTGATTTCGGCTGATAGAGGGTTAATTACTTTCACCCAGACCCTGACTACTTAGAACTGAATTAGAAAAATTGGTCTCAAACATTTTTACTCGCAAACATTTATCCACAGATCAGCACTAAGCCCAAACAAGCATGACTTTTACATAATGAAGGCGTAAACCTGGATGGTTTATGGCGACATGGTTAAAATGCTAAATGAGTAAAATGAGGGCTTGGTTATAAAACCTGTAAAAGTCTTCAGGATTGAAAAGATTTGCTATGCTTCAAAACGCCTTCTCTTTATCCTCTTTGAGAAATCGCATTTCTAGCCGCTCTTTATTAGAGATGCTGTTCCAAGCCTGAAACCGAGCGCTGTCATTGGTGAAAAGTGACAAATTGTTGGAGAAAGCTTAAAGTGATTCGTCTGGCATGTGAAGCCAGACATAAATATTTTATCTGGTTTGCAGAGGCCGGTAGGTGTGTGCTTGCTTTTCACCCTTTGATCTGTCTCTAAGAAGGACACACATCACACACACACTTGGTGTGCATGCTCTCTGGTTTTGACAGTCTCTCAGGATGAGGTGTTTGATGTAACTTTAGTCAAGCATGTGATGGATCTTGGGATTTTTGCTGTCTGTACTCGTGTAGCCGTCTTGCACAGAACCAGCACGAATCTCCGGACACGCTCTCAGGGACGTGTCAGATGACACCAAGAGTGTATGTGCGCGCATGAAAATGAGACAAGACACACCACGGTTATCCGTCACACAGATCTGGAACGATTCAGATGTTTTGTTCGGCTTTCGTGCTCGGCCACCTGTTTGGTTTTTATTTTATTTTATTTATTATTATGTAGTGTTCAAGTGAGAAATACATCAACATTAGCTTTCTAACAGTATTCATGATATTGTATAAATAACAATTTTCTAAGCAATTAATAGATTTCACAAGTGCAAGCATCTAATTATTTGCCGTGTTGAATTTGCCCTTTAAATGTCACAATTGAGGCAGAGGCGAGCTTCTTCCGCGCTGAATCAGCATCAGATGGAATACACAAATTGGGACAGTAGACAGGGCTTATAAGGTCAAACCTTTAGGATTGTAATGTGGTGTGTAATAGGTTTTCAGCAAGGTCAAATGTCTTATGTATAAATTAGAATGATAATTTATTATGTTTGATAGCTAATAGAAACGCCTCTGCATTATTTGGTCAGTGAACATCTGACCATTCAACATCTCTGTAGTGCATCTTCACAAATCTCTGTTGTTAAGGCCTTTACAATCAAAGCTACTCCCATTGTGATGGACTTCGGCACAGCCATTTCACTTCACAGGCAAAACTTTAGTTCAATGAAACGTTTATTTTAGTTCACCTTTAACGATCTTTGTTGCTTCGTCCAACAAAAGCACAGCTCGCTTGCAAACAACTGCACAGACCGTTTGCCAGGCAAAGTAGATTTCTCACAACCTTTCAGACTTGCTATTGGAGAAATTTCTCCTCTGCTTCAGTTTCACCAAGTTAATGGTCACAACTGCAGGAACTCTTACAGGACTCAGGAACTGTAGGCACCAGAAACCTTTTATGGGAATTCGAGGTGGTTTTCCATCACAGGAACTCTTTCAGAAACTCAAGAACTTTGGAAATTTTTCCAACTTGGAAAAACATTTAAAAGAAATCTGGAACATTCAGCTTGTTTCTCTGGAGGATCTTGGAACTCAGGAACTTTAGGCAAGAATCCATTCCAGAAGTCTTCACAGAAGCTAAGTAACTGTAGGTCGGTTTCCACTGGAGAAACTTTTACAGGAGATCAGGAACTATATATAAATATATGTGGCTTTAGAGGAAACTTTAGCATGTTTCCACCTTAGAATTTTTTTTCACTAACTCATGAGCTATGAGCATGTCTCCATCATAAAAACTTTTACAGGAACTGAAAAATTTTGGGTTGCTTACCTTCATAGAAATTTTTGCAGAAACTTGGAAATTGAGATCAATCTCAGTCTCTTGCAGTTACTAGAGAACTAGCCCCCCACTGTAACCCTAGCTGTGTAGGCAGAGGGCTATCGAAACGGAGATCGGCGCCGCACCCATACACCTAAGGAGTTGGTTAGTACTGGGACAGGAGACTGCCTGGGAAGACCAGATTCTGGCGTGAGAGGAACTTTAATTTCCACTTGAGAACATTACAGGAACTTTAAAGGAACATTCACAACAACTCTTGAAGTGTAGGTGTATTTTTGCTTCTGCTGCACAAACTTTCACAGGAGCTCGAGGCATTTTCCATCTGAGGAACATTTGGCATGTTTAGACCCAAGAAGATTTGATAGAATTGCTATGGCCGGATTCTTGCATCATTAGTTTTTCTTCAGCTTATCAGACACAAGGTGTACGCCACCACACTTGGCAGAGCAGTTGGGGTTTGGTACCTTGCTCAAGGGCACTTGAGCAAATCCTGCTGGTTCAGGGAATCAAACCAGCAACCTTTTGGTCCCAAAGCTGTTTCTCTAACCATTTGGCCATGGCTTCCCCTTAAAACAGAAACATCTGAATTTAAGACTCATTTCCACTATAGGAACTTTTACTGGAATTCAGGAACTGTTGGTATGCATCCACGGGATGGAATTTTAATGGGAACATTAGGCATATTCCCACCAAAGGATCTTTTATGGGATCTTTTTCCTTGGGCGGCACGGTGGTGTAGTGGTTAGCGCTGTCGCCTCACAGCAAGAAGGTCCAGGTTCAAGCCCCATGGCCGGCGAGGGCCTTTCTGTGTGGAGTTTGCATGTTGTCCGCGTGGGTTTCCTCCAGGTGCTCCGGTTTCCCCCACAGTCCAAAGGCATGTAGGTTAGGTTAACTGGTGACTCTAAATTGACCGTAGGTGTGAATGTGAGTGTGAATGGTTGTCTGTGTCTATGTGTCAGCCCTGTGATGACCTGGCGACTTGTCCAGGGTGTACCCCGCCTTTCGCCCGTAGTCAGCTGGGATAGGCTCCAGCTTGCCTGCGACCCTGTAGAACAGGATAAAGCGGCTAGATGAGATGAGATGAGATCTTTTTCCTTTTTTTCACCACAGGAACTTTTACAGGAACTTGGGAACTTCAGGCATTTTTCCACCAGAGGAGCTAGGCTGACTAATTGGGCTTCTGAAACCTACAGACCAGCACCTATTTGGGTCACAGTAGCTGTACTGAGCATTGCTGAATAACCAATCCTTAGCAAAATGCTGCTTGAAGAAAAGGATGTTTTGAATGAAGAATAGCTGTAACCCACTTACCCACTAATTTTGAAACGCTTCAAGTATAGAGGCTTGATTTCTATCAGATGTAACTCGGCATGAGTGGCAAAGCAGAACATTTCCATCAAGCTTTTGTTTCACATAAGTGGTGACGCCAAATAAACATCGCAGGGTGATGTTTCTAGTGACATGCTGCTTACAGAAAGCAACAAAAAGACTTGAAATGTGAAATTGTGCTTCATTTGCTTGCAAATGAGGTAAAATTCTCGCTACAATAGTGCGAGCACTGTGTTTGTGTAATAAATCAAAAATTATAACACATTTCAGTAGACATTTTCCCCATGTTTACTGTGTGGCTTTGCTGATGAAATGATCTAAATGTTGTGCAGTTTGGGGAAACTTCTGTTCTTTAATGTTACGGCCACAGTTCCTGCAATGAAGTAAGAATTATTGCTTCTATAACTTTAGAAGAGAACTTTTCCTCAGAGAGTTATGGAACCATAGTGGAAATACAAACCAATATATTTTCTCTTGCTAGCTTTGCACCAGGACTGGGCGGATTGCCATGAGCTTCAGTTCCAAATGGAGCTTTATAGGACTATAGTATGCATTATTTAAGCTTTGTTATGATCATTCAGAAATGCTGATGTTTGGTTTCATCTTGTAATGAGGCTATTTTATTATTTATGGTGGTTCTTCCACTTCTCATCTGATATCCGGAGCTGCCATTTGCAACTTTTGTATACGAGATCAGGAAAAAGTCAATTACCATCAAAGATTCCCGCTTGTAAAATCAAGGCTGATTAGAGCTACTAGCCTCCTTCTTCCTGTTGACAATACTTTGTTCAAACACCAGCTGCATTAAGGCCCAGTCCCACAATATTTATAACTATAACGACAACTATAAATAAATTGGTTGCCTGCAGTTTATGTGGTTGGTGGTCACACCAGACCGATAACGATACCTATAGCCCAGGCCTGGGTTTATCCGTGTCGGCGAGATTGCTTCTGGAGCGATTTTTCCAGGCCTGGACTTGATCCAATAAAACATCTGACCAATCAGGTAATTGTTTACATGTGACATTGTCTGAGCACGTGCTGTTTTTCCTGGGCATCTTTGTACATCCTTGTTGCATCGTGGAGGAGAAGTTGATAATAGAAGTGTCGAAGAATCCCATGCTTTATGACAAAAAGCACAAGCTGTACAAAGATACAGCCAAAAATAAAGGTGTATGGAAGATCATCAGCAGTAGAAGTGGGTATGTCTGGCACGTATTAAATGTCTGAATCCTTCTTTGTACGGGGTGTTTTAGATTCGTAATATCACCTAATATCATCTTCCACTGGGTGTGCACACAAACGGCATACAACCGCTACATTTTCCCATGAAAACAACAACCATGTATATTTATTCACCTGAGTGGCAGGACCAACTGATATTATAGTCGGGATTATAGTTGTGGTATGACTGCTCCAGACTGGAACTAAATTCGGGCATAGTTATAGTTATCGGTGTTGTGAGTCCGGGCCCTTACTGGTAACTAAACACCTTCATAAAGCCTAGGTTACAACCGGATGTACGATTTTTTGGCCGTGCGATTTTTGGCGTTTCCCAAATCGCTGCGGTTTTTTTTTGTTCGTGGAGAAAGACGCACGTTGGCCGTAAGTTTGTCTTGCAACCTGAAAAAAAACATAAGCGCCCGTAGAGTTTGTTTGACATGACGAAGAACATCTGCGGCCGGTCTATAGCTCGAAAATCAGCACATCACACGCGCGCCCTCCGTGCGTTTCACACGCGCCCTCCGTGCGTTTCTTGCGTTTTTTGCACGTAGACCGGCCGTAGGAGCACGTATGGCCGGTTGTGACCAAGGCATAAGTAATCACTTGAGATAGAAAGATGCTCTATGAGACATATTTGCCAGTAGAAACTATAAAGAAACGTGTATTTTGTTCATGTTCACAGCTCACTTTTTCAACAGAAACTACCAACTCGTTTAATTCCTGAGGACTAATCATGACTTTATAAAGCCTTTTGTGTCTTCACCCTTGACAAACGTTAATGATGATAATTCCTTGGGTGTTTGGTCTGTGTTGTCTGTCTCACCTTGGTTCTTGCTCAAAGTTATGTTTGAATGTGAGGAGATAGAACTCTTTAATGAAGTTTAAGCAAGCTACAGGTTAAAATCTTATTGAATCATGACAGCTGCCTCCACTTTAATGAACTCTACTTTGAACCCAATGCAGGAAGCAGCTTTCTGCATACACAGCTTTTTCCATCAAGCTAATAAACTGTTTCATTGTTTACAGTTGTAACTCTTTGTAAGGTTTCAATATAAAAAAAAAAATTGACAATCCATCAAAGCACCAATATGAAGTTCCAAGTCCCAGTGAATAAATAAAGATCATGGCTCCATTTCCGGTGGGACTTTTTTTTTTTTGTCGTCACTGGTTGATGTTGGGTTTTACTCAACAGTCAATGCTGAATCATTCTTGTACTAAACGTAAAAAAACAATATAACATGCCTTTGTCTTTTCCATTCAGTTGAAACTTTTGGGCAGTAGTCTAACTTTTATGTGTAGCAGTCAGAACTTTGGAGAGTTTTCAGCTTTATGTACACTACCGTTCAAAAGTTTGGGGTCACTTTGAAATGTCCTTATTTTTGAAAGAAAAGCCCTGTTCTTTTCAATGAAGATCACTTTAAACTAATCAGAAATCCACTCTATACATTGCTAATGTGGTAAATGACTATTCTAGCTGCAAATGTCTGGTTTTTGGTGCAATATCTCCATAGGTGTATAGAGGCCCATTTCCAGCAACTCTCACTCCAGTGTTCTAATGGTACAATGTGTTTGCTCATTGCCTCAGAAGGCTAATGGATGATTAGAAAACCCTTGCACAATCATGTTAGCACAGCTGAAAACAGTTGAGCTCTTTAGAGAAGCTATAAAACTGACCTTCCTTTGAGCAGATTGAGTTTCTGGAGCATCACATTTGTGGGGTCGATTAAATGCTCAAAATGGCCAGAAAAATGTCTTGACTATATTTTCTATTCATTTTACAACTTATGGTGGTAAATAAAAGTGTGACTTTTCATGGAAAACACAAAATTGTCTGGGTGACCCCAAACTTTTGAACAGTAGTGTAACTGTTGCTTAGCCTTGATTAAAAGTTTAGACCCAGTTGGGCCCAAGGTGAAACCCCAGGAGTCCTGATCTGCTTAGGTCGGCTTTTCTCAAAGCTGTGCTTGAGCTGAGGTCACTGAAACAACATTTTACCTGGACTGAGCAATAGTAATGAACTAGGAGCAGTTCCTCCGGAGCACCTAAGGTCTGGCTGAGGGTTGGAGTTAGCAGTGATTTAGTCTGAACTATTCCAGTCTTGTATATTGAACCAATGACCCTGACTAAGACTGCCTGGTTACTTCTCACTGGGGGTTTTGCTGGGGTCATGGCTTTGTGTACCATGTTCTGATTTTGCTCGTTTTATAGTGGACAGGCCAAATAATAAAATCTGCCAGGACCCAGGTTTGTAGGGACTCAGGTATAGGTGTTTATTATTGAGTTTTGACTCTGGTATGACTGAATATTTAATTCAGTAAACACCCAAGTTAAGATTCACATTTGAAACTCCAGTCAGTTTTCCCACCTCCAACCAGCCAACTGTTGGCTGGTTGGAGGTGGGAAAATTGACTGGAGTTTCAAATGTGAATCTTAACTTGGGTGTTTACTGAATTAAATATTCACTGCTAACTCCTTGCCAAAACCAGCAAACTGGCATCTACCGTATAATAATCAGTACATGTCTTCACACTTTTTGTCTTTGGGACTTTTTAATATGCAAATAGTCCTGTCAGATATTTGCCAGTGAAATGAGTGATTTAAAAATCATATTTAAAAAAGCAGCAGAATATTTTACCGATATGCAAGACATTCCAGGGAATGACACATACAGTGCCTTGAAAAAGTATTCATACCCCTTGAACTTTTTCACATTTGTCCACCTTACAGCCACGAACTTAAAAGTTTTTTATTGAGATTTTATGTGATAGACCAACACAGAGTAGCACATAATTGTGAAGTGAAACGAAAATGACAAATGGTCTTCAAAATTTTAAACAAATAAAAACCTGAAGAATGTGGTGTGCATTAGTATTCAGCCCCCTGTACTCTGATACCTCTAAATACAATCCAGTGCAATCAATTGCCTTCAGAAGTCATCTAATTAGTTAATAGAGTCCTACTGTGTGTAATTTACTCTCAGCATAAATACACTTGTTCTGTGAAGGCCTCAGTGGTTTGTTAGAGAACACTGAAGAACAAACAGCATCATGAAGACCAAAGAACTCACCAGACAGGTCAGGGATAAAGTTCTGGAGAAGTTTAAAGCAGGGTTAGGTTATAAAAAAAATATCCCAAGCTCTGAACATCTCAAGAAGCACTGTTCAATCCATCATTCAAAAATGAAAAAAGCATGGCACAACTGCAAACCTACCAAGACATGGCCGTCCACCTAAACTGACAGAGCGAGCAAGGAGGAGAGCACTGGTCAGAGAAGCAGCCAAGAGGCCCATGATCACTCTGGAGGAGCTGCAGAAATCCACAGGTGGGAGAATCTGTGCACAGGACAACCAAGTTGTACACTCCACAAATCTGGCCTTTTTGGAAGAGTGGCAAGAAGAAAGCCATTGTTAAAAGACAGGCATAAGAAGTCCCGTTTGCCAGAAGCCATGTAGGGGACACAGCAAACATGTGGAAGAAGGTGCTTTGGTCAGATGAGACCAAAGTTGAACTTTTTGCCCTAAATGCAAAGTGCTATGTGTGGCGGAAAACTAACACTGCTCATCACCCTGCACACACCATCTCCACTGTGAAACATGGTGGTGGCAGCATCATGCTATGGGGATGCTTTTCTTCAGCAGGGACAGGGAAGCTGGTCAGAGTTGATGGGAAGATGGATGGAGCTAAATACAGGTCAATCCTGGAAGAACACCTCTTGGAGGCTGCAAAAGACTTGAGACTGGGAAGGAGATTCACCTTCCAGCAAGACAATGACCCTAAACATACAGCCAGAGCTACAATGGAATGGTTTAGATCAAAGAGTATTCATGTGTTAGAATGGCCCAGTCAAAGTCCAGACCGAAATCCCATTGAGCATCTGTGGCAAGACTTGAAAATTGCTGTTCACAGATGCCCTCCATCCAATCTGGCTGAGCTTGAGCTATTTTGCAAAGAAGAATGGGCAAAAATTTCAGTGTCTAGATGTGCAAAGCTGGTAGAGACGTACCACAAAAGACTTGCAGCTGTAATTGCAGCAACAGGTGGCTCTACAAAGTATTGACGCAGGGGGGCTGAATACTAACGCACACCACATTTTTCAGATTTTTATTTGTTTAAAATTTTGAAGCCCATTTATCATTTTCGTTTCACTTCACAATTATGTGCTACTCTGTGTTGGTCGATCACATAAAATCTCAATAAAAAAACTTTTAAGTTTGTGGTTGTTCGGTGGACAAATGTGAAAAAGTTCAAGGGGTATGAATACTTTTTCAAGGCATTGTAGCTAAATGTCTAACGTTCATTCATTCGTTCAGCTTCAGTGTCCGCTTTATCCTGGTCAGGGTTGCATTGGATCCGGAGCCTATGAGTGCAAGGGATGCCAGTCCATTACTTAACCAGCACATTAAATTTCAGATGTGGAAAATGGATGAGAATGGGGACGTAGGCGCACTGAATCATCAATCTATGAGCTATGCTTTTATGATATCTCTGTATTATAGGAAAATTCATGAATTGGAGGAAATTGCTTGATGAGAGTTGGATAGTTATCAAGCCGGCCGTATAACAAGGGTGAATTTCTGACAGTAGTATCACCTCCAGCACTTCTAATCCTCTGATATAAATCTGACCCATTGCCCAAGAAACGGATTACTGCCATTTTTCAGATTTTTCAGTGACTTCAGATCCTCAGGTCTTCAGTACTGTGCCACCTCTCAGCCCTGCCTTGGGCCAGTTTCCTCTCTGACAGTGCCACTTTAATCCTCCCCAAGCAGCTTTCAGGCTGATCGATACATTGAGGAACACATTTCAAGGATGCTCAGCTGCACAGCTTGAGGCTTCCAAGTGCACCGAAAACAGTGACACTATGTTCCCTCTTTATTCCTTCCTAAATAGATTTTAGGCTTGGCAGTGGATTCAGACGTCAAACAAAAGCTTTAAAAGGACAAAATGTTGTGGATCCAATCCTTCCAACAAACCTTTTTTTTTTTTTTTTTAATTATCAGGTCAATCAGTCAAGCAACAGATCTGAGGATTTACAGCTTAAAAAAAAATGAAGCAGTGTAGTGGTTTTAAGTCCAGGTAGGTAGTGTTTGTCCAAAGCGTCGTCATTAAAAATAGTGATAATGTAATGTACAGAGGCCTTCGGGATTCCAAGTGCATCAAAATGGCCATCACTGAAAATGATATATATATAAATATACACACACACACACACACACACACACACACACACACACACACACACTTTTTTAATCCTTCCTTGTTGGTGAATCAGATGTTTCTTGGTAATGAGATGAATATTGGTTCTCCTGACCACAATATGTATATAGAATATGGATAACTGTTCACTTCCCAGTCTTCATTAGATGTTTTGACCTTTTCATGTAAAGTTTGTGATCCCAATCTTGCATAAGTTTCTGTCAAAGGGTAAAGATTTCCCCTCTCCACTAATTGTCTCACTTGAATGGTCTCTTTTAGTCTGGGGCCCAAATCATCTGATACTGATTTATATATTTTTCTGACTACAAGCTTCAGAGTCTTGAAAGTTGAAACCTTTTCAATTTATGCACATGGCTGGGGACTATCTTCTAATGGATAAACAAAATTTCGGAACATCATGAGCCCTTCGGTGACCTTTTTGGAGCAAGATATAGTCAGTGGTTTGAAGAGTTTATAAAGTAAGTGAAATGGCTTCAGGCTGCACCTCGCCCCTGCTTCCCTGCCCACTGTGTAACAGCGTATCGGTCTTGACCAACCCGGGCTGTGTGCTGTCAAGCCTGGGCTTAGCCGTTTGAGTTCTTTATTTATTTAGTTGTACTTTGTATGGTTGGTTTGTTTCCTTGGCTGTTTGAGTATTGATACTTCAACAGAATATTACACCAAGTACTGTTGTCACTTGTTCAGTTGGCACTAGAACTTTCTTATCTAGAAGTTCAGCACTTCGTGTACCTGACTTTTGCGCTCATTGTACGTCGCTCTGGATAAGAGCATCTGCTAAATGCCATGTAATGAAATGGACTCTTCCTGAAAAGAGGAGACGAGGCAGACCATCTTGTTTAGTTATGAAATTAATCAAATGTCTAACAAAAGCTAGAAGTAGAAGTAAAAGCTAAACTTTGCCTTTTCCAGTTGTGTTACTTGTTTGTGCATAGCAATGAAGCAAAAGCTAATCTAGTGATCACTGCCCACTGTGCCAACTCCATATTTTGGTAGCTTGGCACATGTCCGGTTGTACAATCCCATTTATTGTTACTTGCACTGCTCTGTTAGTTCTCTGTGAAAGTTTTCAGGGACTTGTATTTCCATAAACTGAAGCAGCCACTGGAAGCCGTGATAATCCATGCACCAAGGCTTTGAGGAGCACTTACCTTCCATCTCTATTTCCTTTTCCTCTTCTCTCAGAGTTGACTCCAGAGGAGAAGGCCCAGCGGGTCGCTAGGGCGATCCGAAAGCAGGCAGCCGAGGTACGAGAGCGCTGGGAGAGGCTACTTGGACATGTGGGAGGTTGGCACGAGCAGGTGGAACGCTCTTTGGAGAAACTCCAGGACCTGCAGAGCGCCATGGATCAGCTGGATGTGCACCTGAGCCGACCTGAGGAGGTCAAAGATCGCTGGCAGCCTGTCGGAGACTTGCTCATTGACTCGCTGCAGGACCACATTGACAAAACCACGGTGAGTGATCCGGAATGACCAGAGCTAAGTGGCAACAAACTCATTTTAAATCGATAAAGACGCATCAGATATAGAGTTAAGAAGAAGTGCTATATACACATCGTGTGTTCCAACCAAATGGGACTCAGTTGTAAAGAATCAAAATGTGGACTGTAGAGTCTAATAAAAGGTTTGAAACGGAAGGTATTTTGTCCAGGTCTCAGACATCGCATAGATGTGTTGGTGTACTGCACTAAATGTCCATCTGTTCCTAATTAGCCACAAGCAGCGCGTTTTCGAGCATATGGAGGCAGATTTACTTCGAATAGTGCTAATTATATCACTTCTAGTGATGGTGGGGGTGGCCAGTTTAGTGGGTGATCAACGAAAAACATGCATGCAAATGAACACAGGTGCACTTTGTCTAATTAGCATTTGGCAGCGTTATCTAAACTCTAGTTTTGTGCATGTCTTTCTGTCAGCAAACACACAGCATGAAATGCTGCACACTGGGGTGTTCAAAGTGCACTCAGTGGTTTTAAAGTCAAAATACTTTTTTGCAGTATTTGGCCAAAATTTCATAAAAGGTTATATCAGTTGCAGGATCCAGGGGTACAAGCTGTATCCCGTGTATATATTGTTAAAATATGTAACAACGAAGAGGGCGATAAAATCCGTACTGCTCACACAGGTTACTAGAAGGGAAAACTACCGTACTTCCACACCAAAAGTCACAGGAATTCAACCAACGCGTGTTTGATTTTTTAGAATTTTAGTATTTGGAAATTTGAGCTAAATTCCGATATAACGCATAACATGTAAGCCGCTCACCAACAGAACTTTTAATTTTTGAATGAATTTTACACTTTGACTATTCTAGACAATATAGACCGAAAACTGGAGAGTATGGAACTCGAGAATGAAAGATCTCATCTCATCTCATTATCTGTAGCCGCTTTATCCTGTTCTACAGGGTTGCAGGCAAGCTGGAGCCTATCCCAGCTGACTACGGGCGAAAGGCGGGGTACACCCTGGACAAGTCACCAGGTCATCGCAGGGCTGACACATAGACACAGACAACCATTCACACTCACATTCACACCTACGGTCAATTTAGAGTCACCAGTTAACCTAACCTGCATGTCTTTGGACTGTGGGGGAAACCGGAGCACCCGGAGGAAACCCACGCGGACACGGGGAGAACATGCAAACTCCACACAGAAAGGCCCTCGCCGGCCACGGGGCTCGAACTCAGACCTTCTTGCTGTGAGGCAACAGTGCTAACCACTACACCACCGTGCCACCCCAGAATGAAAGATTTCAAGCAAAATAACAAAACACGCATTCTGTAACATTGTTTTTAATTATACTCATATATAAAATAAATCACTAAGTTTTTTAAAGATATTTTTTTGGGCTTTTTGCACCTTTATTGGATAGGACAGCGTAGAGACAGGAAACGAGCGGGAGAGAGAGACGGGGAGGGATCGGGAAATGACCCCAGGCTGGAATCGAACCCGGGTCCCCGGATCCACGGCACGGCGCCCCATCCACCTGAGCCACGACGCCCCCACTAAGTTTTAACTTCATACAAGCTAAAGTTCTCTTCCAAAAAAAAAAATACACAAGAGTTCTCATACGATTTACTTACTCTTTTGTTTGCAAATTTTCAGCTTTCTACCAACAGAACTTTTACTCGCTATTTTTAAAACAAATGCATAAATGCATAAATTTTCTTCAATTTTTGATTGAATTTTACACTTTGACTATTATAGACAATATAGACCGAAAACTGGAGGGTATGGAACTCGAGAATGAAAGATCTCATCTCATCTCATTATCTGTAGCCGCTTTATCCTGTTCTACAGGGTCGCAGGCAAGCTGGAGCCTATCCCAGCTGACCACGGGCGAAAGGCGGGGTACACCCTGGACAAGTCGCCAGGTCATCACAGGGCTGACACATAGACACAAACAACCATTCACACACAGACACAGACAACCCCGAACACATTCATGCAGATAAAAATTGCAGGAAAACTCAGCCATTTTGCTTTGAAAAATGCTTTCTTGGGATCACGTACAATACGTCTTAACAGCAAGGCTTGAACTGTCATCCTCATATCCCAAATGTTCTTTTGCTACCAAATCTTCTTGATTCCATTGTAAACGGCTCCCAAAATTACACATTCTCTGAAACCTCGAACACATATTTCAATCAACGATGTCTAAGAATTACTTTGGCAGTATCAGTTTACAAAGCAAGCTAGCGCGGTAAACAAAAAGGTTCGAACTTATTTCTTCTCCGCTCACTTCGTGGCCATTTCTTCTTCGTGTGAAGGTCTTTGATGAACTGTTAGAGGGGGACTAATATAATAGTACCCCTAATAACAATAGATATGACGAACAGCCTTGATAAACGTTGTGTGACTAGCAAATATAGCATGACTTTTTACACTTTGTTTGCAAAACATCACCACAATGGAAGATTCTACGAATTCAGTAATGGTTTGGAGAAAAAAAAAACAAAAGCAAAAAAGAACTCGAAGGAAAGAGAGTATTATGAGAAAATCCAGGAGGCGCTGGCTGAAAAAGCAAGGGGAAGAATGCAAATCTTAGACAATAAATGTGAAAATATTAAAAAAAAAGGCCCACACCCGTAATGCATTCTGGGTATTAGTTAAAATGTATAATACAACCCCGATTCCCAAAAAAGTTGGGACAAAGTACAAATTGTAAATTAAAACGGAATGCAATAATTTACAAATCTCAAAAACTGATATTGTATTCACAATAGAACATAGACAATATATCAAATGTCGAAAGTGAGACATTTTGAAATTTCATGCCAAATATTGGCCCATTTGAAATTTCATGACAGCAACACATCTCAAAAAAGTTGGGACAGGGGCAATAAGAGGCTGGAAAAGTTAAAGGTACAAAAAAGGAACAGCTGGAGGACCAAATTGCAACTCATTAGGTCAATTGGCAATAGGTCATTAACATGACTGGATATAAAAAGAGCATCTCGGAGTGGCAGCGGCTCTCAGAAGTAAAGATGGGAAGAGGATCACCAATCCCCCTAATTCTGCGCTGACATATAGTGGAGCAATATCAGAGAGGAGTTCAACAGTGTAAAATTGCAAAGAGTTTGAACATATCATCATCTACAGTGTATAATATCATCAAAAGATTCAGAGAATCTGGAAGAATCTCTGTGCGTAAGGGTCAAGGCCGGAAAACCATACTAGGTGCCCGTGATCTTCGGACCCTTAGACGGCACTGCATCACATACAGGCATGCTTCTGTATTGGAAATCACAAAATGGGCTCAGGAATATTTCCAGAGAACATTATCTGTGAACACAATTCACCGTGCCATCCGCCGTTGCCAGCTTTGAACTCTATAGTTCAAAGAAGAAGCCGTATCTAAACATGATCCAGAAGCACAGACGTCTTCTCTGGGCCAAGGCTCATTTAAAATGGACTGTGGCAAAGTGGAAAACTGTTCTGTGGTCAGACGAATCAAAATTTGAAGTTCTTTATGGAAATCAAGGACGCCGTGTCATTCGGACTAAAGAGGAGAAGGACGACCCAAGTTGTTATCAGCGCTCAGTTCAGAAGCCTGCATCTCTGATGGTATGAGGTTGCATTAGTGCGTGTGGCATGGGCAGCTTACACATCTGGAAAGACACCATCAATGCTGAAAGGTATATCCAGGTTCTAGAGCAACATATGCTCCCATCCAGATGACGTCTCTTTCAGGGAAGACCTTGCATTTTCCAACATGACAATGCCAAACCACATACTGCATCAATTACAGCATCATGGCTGCGTAGAAGAAGGGTCCGGGTACTGAACTGGCCAGCCTGCAGTCCAGATCTTTCACCCATAGAAAACATTTGGCGCATCATAAAACGGAAGATACGACAAAAAAGACCTAAGACAGTTGAGCAACTAGAATCCTACATTAGACAAGAATGGGTTAACATTCCTATCCCTAAACTTGAGCGACTTGTCTCCTCAGTCCCCAGACGTTTACAGACTGTTGTAAAGAGAAAAGGGGATGTCTCACAGTGGTAAACATGGCCTTGTCCCAACTTTTTTGAGATGTGTTGTTGTCATGAAATTTAAAATCACCTAATTTTTCTCTTTAAATGATACATTTTCTCAGTTTAAACATTTGATATGTCATCTATGTTCTATTCTGAATAAAATATGGAATTTTGAAAGTTCCACATCATTGCATTCCATTTTTATTTACAATTTGTTCTTTGTCCCAACTTTTTTGGAATCGGGGTTGTATAATAGATAATCTCTCAAAATGGCAAATATTTGTTCTCATGGTCAAATCTAATAAATAATCAATATTCTGGTGACCGATAAGTGACTTTGTGAAATTGTTCATTTTTCTCATATGTTACACCTTTGTACCCCTGGATCCTGCAACTGATCATTGTAAACTTTTGGGTGGAAAAAAGGCACGCCTACTTGTAAATGATGTACACCATCAGTGTGGCTTTAGAAAGTTGTATTTATTTGAATGTTGCATTTCAAAAGAGCTAATCGCAACTGACTGTACGTTGAATTTTCAGCTGGTCAGATCATCGCAATATGAGTTACATCTTTGATGCGGTTTGAAAACGGTGCCGTGCTGAAAAATTAGCACCAGTCACCTTTGAATGCATTTTTGACCATGTAAATGAGTTTTGAGGTTGAAAACGTACAAAGCAACTTGCGCCAGTCAAAATGTCAAGCTGGTTTTTGCCATTCGTTCCTTTCCTTTCGTTTTAAAGAACGTCATCTCTGAAATGCTTTAGTTCTTTGTTATTCCTCTCACATAGCTGGCTAGCTGACTGCGCTCATGTTATCAATGATCATAGCATGGTTGCCGTGTTGTATCTTGGACGGGATTGGCTGAATATAATGATACAACTTGAGATTCAAATCGTGTGTGACAAACATGAGGTAGTTAATTTGGTAACCAGAACGTCAAAGACGTAGGAGCTCATCTGGCCTGCCATCAGAACAACCATGACTACCGAAACGTCAAACAGAACTGAAACGTGACAATGTGAGAGAGGACCAACCTCCACGACTAATTGTTTACAACAGGAGACTCAACAAAAGACTAAGTTTTATTCCCCAAGGGAAGATCGACCCAAAACATCGATCAGAACTGGAATCGGATGAGAAATGAGCGAGGAGATACAATTCTAGTGAGAGGCCTGGAAAATTTCTTAATTTGACCTAATTACGAACTCGTTAGCAAAAAATTTGTCATAATGAACAACATGATTAATAAACAGGGGCATGTGGGCGGGACAGAAGGGTATAGGGAATGCATTTGCATATTTATACATATTCATAGACCCGTGCATTCTTTATAAGGGAAAAGATATCAAGATGTGACTTGGAAGTTAAAATGTAATATGTTAAATATTTTATTATTCACCGTGCATCTTCAGGGCTGATTTCCATCTTGCATTCTGAGACTCGTAATGTTGACCCAAGAGCATCAACACTGACCCATTAGTTCTAGTCAAACCGACTGACAGCACTCAGCGGTCCTAATAAACATGCTTTCTGAATCAGCCGCTCACATCAGAGACACTTCAGCCCACGTGGGGTCAAAGGTTATTCCATTAGGACATACTTTATTTCTTTTTTTTATAGATGTTTGGGTTATCATTAACTGTCAGACCTCCATCACTTTAACAGTTTACTGAATCTTCATTATTATTAGCTGAAGAGATGAAAATGAGGCGGGGATTTCGACGGCTGATTTATTCCCGTTGAAGTGAAAGAACATATTTTGTGGGTTTTGAAACCTTTGTTAGTAAATAAGTAAGGAATAAAACACTTGTGGGAGAGCTGCTCTAGGTAAATAATCAATAACGGTGGTGTGATGTGGGGCGGAGTTACTGTTACAACACAGAAGTTTATTCTTTTCCAATTACAGCATGTCCCAGAAAACTTGAGTGTTTTACTCCTCTTATACTGTACCACAACAGTTTGATAAGAATTACAGGTTTCTCTTTATTAAACAACACTTCATACTTTTTATCCATTTCTAGTGACATTTAACGTTGCAAAATGTCCATGAAACTATTAGCAGTTGTAAATGGTCTTTTCTGCGCCAGCTTTGCTTTCGAGACCCAAAAAAAAAAACGCAAAGAGCATCGTCCTTGATTTTGAACACTTTTCTGTGTGCCAACAAACTTAGTTACAGCTTTACCTCAAAGCACCGACACTGGAGACTCCTTCCAGAATAATAATGGAGAAATACTTTGTGGTGCTTTGTGATGTCACAAACTAGTCCCAAATTTAGAATAGAATGCTGTATTAAGCCCCGTCTACACGATCATACATTTGTCCAAAACATTATCATACAAATGTATGATGATGTTCAAGTTTGTATGATCATGTTGTGGATTTCTGTCCACACGATCATGCATTTTGTATGTCACATGACAGGCAGTGTAGATCACATGACCCGAATTAACAATCTGATTGGTGGATGACCCAAAATGTTGTAAGATGTTGTGAACATTTGTTGGAAAGTAGAAACACGATTCTAAAAATTTGAACAACATCATACAACGTCATACAAGTATGACGTTGTTCAAGTTTGTTGGGAAAACCGTCCACATGATTATACATTTGTCCATGAACAACATCATACATTTGTATGACGATGTCCATGGACAAATGTATGATCGTGTAGACGGGGCTTTACAGTTCAAGCTAACATGTCTATTTATAAATAAATATCAATCACTCCTAATGACATGCATTACAAATATCAGTAGATGATTACACATACATAAACCGTGATGAAGCAGCTGAAATCACAGCTTAATCTTTCAATCTAACAATTTGAGTCAGAAAACAGCAGCAAGCAGGAGGAATGTGTCGATAAACAAGTTCTGTACAAATATCAGGCCTGTAATGGACAATTAGATTTGGAATGCCTGAGTAAAAGTGTGTGTGTGTGTAGGCGTTCCGGGATGAGGTGGCTCCTCTGAAGCAGGAGGTGTTGACAGTGAACGTGTTGGCGAGTGAATTGGCTCCTCTGGATGTGCAGCTTTCTTCCACAACCAGCAGACAACTGGACAACCTGAACACACGCTGGAACTTACTGCAGGTACACACACACACACACACACCTAGTTACTCAACTAACTTGGAGCATTATTCTAAATACTTATCTCACAGCGCTGTTCAATTCTCGATCCTGATTGGTTGGAAGGTGTTGATTAATTTTCTATAACAGCAGCTCTGAAAGTAGTTCCGGCTGTAAGGCAAATCACAGGTTTATATTAATGCTCTTGTTTGTTTTTTTGTGAAAATGTTATCATTTCTCTAGTAACTTGTGTGGTGTTCACTCCACATTAACACATTTTAAAAACATGCAGTTGTTGATATTGTGAAGTTTTATGTGAAGATTTTTTATTTTTGTGGAAAGAGTTATCAGTGTCGGCGGCATGGTGGTGTAGTGGTTAGCGCTGTCGCCTCACAGCAAGAAGGTCCGGGTTCGAGCCCCGGGGCCGGCGAGGGCCTTTCTGTGCGGAGTTTGCATGTTCTCCCCGTGTCCGCGTGGGTTTCCTCCGGGTGCTCCGGTTTCCCCCACAGTCCAAAGACATGCAGGTTAGGTTAACTGGTGACTCTAAATTGAGCGTAGGTGTGAATGTGAGTGTGAATGGCTGTCTGTGTCTATGTGTCAGCCCTGTGATGACCTGGCGACTTGTCCAGGGTGTACCCCGCCTTTCGCCTGTAGTCAGCTGGGATAGGCTCCAGCTTGCCTGCGACCCTGTAGAACAGGATAAAGCGGCTAGAGATAATGAGATGAGATGAGTTATCAGTGTCAGTAACAGAGGTAAAGGTGTTTTTTTGTTTTCTATATGCCGCAGGAAAATCTTCAGGAGAGAGGCCTTTTTTTTTTTTTTTTTAGGAGAAAGAAAGCACCTGGCAAGCGCATATAGTGTATGGGATTCTGCGTGTTGGAGGGTTAAGTGGGGAAAAAATGAGACTGAATAAAACCAAAGTGGAGTCAGAAATATAAAATAGAGCAAATTTCAGCGACTGGAAACTGTGGATGAAAAATAGCAAGAAATCTCAAACCCTAAAGTTTAAATGAAAGTTATTATGACTCATGAGTTTCTCTTTCATGAGTCTCTCTCATGGTCTAAGCAATAAAAAGGCACAGTTCTGTGTGCACACACACACACCTCTCCTCTTCAGTGCTTTTTGACCTTCTTTTATTCATCGTCCTTTTTTCCCTCGTTTCTTGTCAAAACGCCCTTCATCCACTTCTCCATCCATACATCACTGTTCAAACATAAATCCCCCCCCACCTATCCTCCATTATCACCTGTCTGAAGGTCGGTGTCTCACTCACCAGATCTGAGTGTGTGTGCATGTGAGGAAATTGATATAGTGTTGAAAGGTTTTTGTGTGTGTGTGTGTGTGTGTGTGTGTGTGTGTGATAGTAAATGGTGCACTAGAGTATCGGAGTGTAAAGTGTGTGCAGGATGTGATGAATGGCATACACACACGTGTAATGAGAGGTGTGATGGTAATTTAATCGGTCATTAGGAGATGAGGATGTAAATGTGACAGCAGCACAGATACACACGTTATAGCTGTGGAGGACAATGTGTGTGTGCATTGCTGAGCTCATTGTTGCTCCACATGGATGTACATTTTTACTGGATATTGAAAGATCTTGAAGGCTATTTCAGCTTTCTTAATATAATCATAATATAATGGATTGAGAAGGTTTGGACTGAAAACTAAAAAAGAAAACCAAAATGAACTTAATCCATTCTGCAGTCTAATATACTGTGACCTTGTGATTCTGTCTCTAGGTAGCCATTGAAGAGAGACTGAAGCTCCTACAGGAAGCCCACAGAGACTTTGGGCCCTCATCACAGCACTTCCTCTCCAGTATGACACACACACACGATGCTCATTGACATAATGCATTCCCTAGCGCTTTACCTGAACAGTAACCATCACTAACTAACTAAATGCCTAACCTCAACCCTTACCCTGACCCGAACCTAGACCTACTTCTAGCCTGAACCCTAAAACTAAGTCTTAACCCTCAAACAGCCCTTTGAAGAAGTGTACACACACACACACACACACACACACACACACACACACACACACACACACACACACATTATAAATTAATTATAATGGCAGTGAAGCAAATTAAACACTTTTGAAAATACTGAACCTAATTAACCTAAAATAAACGTGCATTAGTGTGTGGTTGGACCTTGAACAGCCAATGACGGAGCTCGTCGGAGAACAATATGCAAATTAGGTTTGTGAGCAAGACTCCACAATGCGCTAATGTGTTCAAGTCCTCAATATGTAGCAAGTACACACCCTGAACTGTTCTTCTTGCTGATTTAATAGTAGTGACGCTCCATTCAAGGAAAAATATATTCAGAAATGATTCATTTTTGCGATTGAAAACGTGCATTAGTGTGTGGTTGGACCTTGAACAGCCAATGACGGAGCTCGTCGGAGAACAATATGCAAATTAGGTTTGCGAGCGAGACTCCAGTATGCATAACTATGTATTAATTATAATGGCAGTGAAGCAAATTAAACACTTTTTGAAAATACTGAACCTAATTAACCTAAAATAAAATAGCATAGGTAATTAGATATGTATAATAAAGCTCTTTTTCTCTTTGTGTTCACATGCTTCAGAAATGATCTTCTGCTCATGGAATACCTACCTTTCAGTTGTATTAATTTGTGTTTGCGTTATTTCAAGCTACGCTAAACCACATCGTGGATGCTGAATGACTCTTTTGGCTTTGACTCCACACTCCGTTTTGCCCTTTTAGGAGGAAATGTCTTGAACCGTGTGTTTATTGGTGCACAGAATAGATACAACAGACTTGCAGATATGTAACCCCTGTTTTTACAGGCGCTATCAAGTTTGCACATTTTCTTACATATCCAAAACATTGCGTGTGAGACCAACAGCAATATTGGAATCTGTTTAGTTTGAAGTGGCTCGACAAATGAAAAGCCAATAGGCTGTGGGTTCAAATCCCATAAAATCACTTCAGAATGTATACTAATAAATAAATAAACATAAATGGGAAATTTGTTATTAGCCTTTGAAGTCAGTGTAAGTAAGCGCATTCGGATCACATCCATGAGGTCTTTTTTTCCTTTCTTTCTTTCTTTTTACAGATTTGTTCCTTTCAGGGGAGATTTTATGACAGATTTTTAAGGAAAGTCACAGTTTAACAGTCTGTCAAGCTCAGCCTTTCTGTCTCTCCCAGCACACACCAACCCCATTAGAGAGGCTTTGACAATGAATAATTCAGAGGTTAATTATTCCACCCTCTTCATGTCTCCTCTGCTTCCGATCATCTCTGAATGATCTCGTTTCCTAAATGGTCCTGGTGCTAGTGATGCTTCTCGCACAATTTAACTATTTTAGTTTAAAAAAGGAAAAAAGACACACATTCTTCCTGATATTGATCATAGATGTCCAGCAATTCCTTCTCATTAACGATGTGTGAGAAGAAGGCTGGCTGTCCACTCTCACTTTACTCCTGCTGTGTAATCGTCCTGAACAGGTATTAGTTAACTCGGCGTCACTTTGAGACTCTTGACTCATTGCGGTTATTGGCTGCCATGATTGCAATGTCTCTCTCCATTCTGCTTAAATGCAGCACTCCAGGAGTAAAGCTAATACCAATTCAACTCCATACAACAGGCTGAGATGAAGGGGCAGCGGAAGCTTCTCCGATTCTCTCATGCCAAGTTCAACTCCCAGGGGATTTGATAGGCAAGGCTCATAGCAGAAAGCACAGCTGTTTGGATTTGCATTTTAAAATTGAGCCAAGGTAAATATTCAGCTAATGCACCACTGCTGGTACTCCAACTGGATACAGATCTATTCAGCCCTGTTGTGTACCGTATATACGCTATATGGCCAAAAGTATGCAGGCACCTGACCATCACACCCATGTGTGATTCTTCCCCAGACTGTGGAAGCACAATTATACAGAATAGGCACTTTCAGACCAAACAGTTCTGGGGACTCATTGAGCAGAACTACAGACCGGGGAGCTCTCCCAAGAATGACATACCTTCAAGGGCTTTTTTTCTGCTTGCTTTTGAACCACCAGTAGGTAGGAACGCTGAAGTGACGTAAGCCAGCCGACGGTTGGTATAGTGACATCACTTCTGCGCAACATACAACTAGAAGCTATGTTAGCTAGGCCAGTGCTAATGTTAAGAGCTGATATTTACACACCAAACATTTCACACCAGATTTTTAAAAATGGCAGTTGCCAGTGCTGCATTGGCTCATGTGTTCAACCAATCAACATACATTTATGTCTGGACCAATCACCGTACACTCACATCACTTATGTTTCTTCTGGTGCTGGGAGAGCACCTACGCTGAAGTATGAGCTTAAGTCCTTCAAGACGGCGTTCTAAGAACTGTGATCATCCTCAGTTCCTGCAGTGCGGACACACAAAATGGGGAATTTCCTCCAACAGTTCTAAGAACGATGGAAAAAGTTCCTCCAATCCGAAAGCGTCTACTGTCTTTACATGCTATAGCTAAGAGGCTCAAATAGTTCATTCACCTGGGAAGTACAATAACGCGTAATGGTGATCTCACTCCCGAACTTAACAACCGCATTGGAAAGGCAGCAAATGCGTTCAATAAACTTCTACCTATTATGCATCGTAAATCCATCTGGCTGCGAACAAAAATGGCAATATATGAAGCTGTAGTGATCTCAACCTTACTATATGGCGCTGAAGCTTGGAATACCACCCTACAAGAAGAGAAGCGCTTAGCGGCTTTTCATACTAGATGCCTTAGCAGAATTCTTGGTGTGTCCTGGAGAGACCACATCTCAAACACAGAGATCTTTGAAAGAACTGGTCAGGTTCCCCTAATTAATATCCTGTGACAGAAACAGCTATCATGGCTCGGTCACGTCATACACATGCCTCTAACACGCTTACCGCGCTACTTGCTCCATTGGTTACCATCAGGACGGCGGTGTCCAGGCAGGCAACGCATGCGATGGAGCGATGTGGTCTCAAGAGACTTACAGGAGTTGGGTATCTCGTTTGAGGAGGCAGTGGTGGCAGTGCAGGACAGGAAGCAATGGCGATCCTTTGTGTTGGCACTATGTGGGTGCGGCCCACTGCAGCAGTAAGTAAAAGGCTCAAACCTGTTCCAACATGACAATGCCCCTGTGCACAAAGCAAGCTCCATGAAGACATGGTGTGTTAAGGTTGGAATAGAAGAACATAAGAGTCCCACACAGAGCCCTGACCTCAACCCCACTGAACACCTTTGGGATGAACTGGAACACCGACTGAACGAACACAAATCCCAGCGCGATTCCAAATATTGATGAACGGTTCAGAAATAAGTTCACTTGCTATTTCCTGTTGGTCAAACCAAGCAGCAATTAATAGTTAGCATCCAACCCTGAGGCATGCTGCTGATTCCCAGAGGTGTTTCTGGTATCAGTGATGGCATGTAAACCAGGTCAGCTGTGACTATGAATCTAAATATCATTAGCTGAAGCTCCAGTCTCTCGTGTTGCTGTGTATCAGAATAAAAGTTAACAAAAGTTGTTAATCAATGGATTAATGGGCCAAGATTCATTGACCACTAATGGAGCATCTTTTAAGATTATATAAATCAACACCAACGCGAAAGTTGTTTTAATGAATCCCGTGTGTGTGTGTGTGTGTGTGTGTGTGTGTGTGTGTGTGTTTTCACAGCTTCGGTCCAAATGCCCTGGCAGAGAGCAGTATCCCAGAATAAAGTGCCCTACTACATCAAGTAAGTGTCACTGATGTGCATGTGCGCACACACACACACACACGCACACACACACCGAGAGAGACAGAGATGTGTGACAGTTCATAACTCTGATGCCCGGCTCTATTAGCCAAGTTTATGAACAGGAACAAAGTCTTCCAGCTGGATTCTGTTTCGAGTCCGGCTTATAGCCTGGAGACGTACAGATCATATCTCCAGAACGTGCCGTGGCTGTGCAGTGTGAGGTTTTATCCCTGCCTGACTCTTATATGAAAGAGGAAGCTTAGTTTTATGATTCTGACAGTTTGTTTGTTTACTTTTTAGCTTGTGGTCATAATTTAACAGTTGATCTACAGTGGTGCTTGAAAGTTTGTGAACCCTTTAGAATTTTCTATATTTCTGCATAAATATGACCTAAAACATCATCAGATTTTCACACAAGTCCTAAAAGTAGATAAAGAGAACCCAGTTAAACAAATGAGACAAAAATATTATACTTGGTCATTTATTTATTGAGGAAAATGATCCAATATTACATATCTGTGCGTGGCAAAAGTATGTGAACCTTTGGTTTCAGTATCTGGTGTGACCCCCTTGTGCAGCAATAACTGCAACTAAACGCTTCTGGTAACTGTTGATCAGTCCTGCACACCGGCTTGGAGGAATTTTAGCCCATTCCTCCATACAGAACAGCTTCAACTGTAGGATGTTGGTGGGTTTCCTCACATGAACTGCTCGCTTCAGGTCCTTCCACAACATTTCGATTGGATTAAGGTCAGGACTTTGACTTGGCCATTCCAAAACATTAACTTTATTCTTCTTTAACCATTCTTTATGTAATGACTTGTGTGCTTAGGGTTGTTGTCTTGCTGCATGACCCACCTTCTCTTGAGATTCAGTTCATGGACAGATGTCCTGACATTTTCCTTTCGAATTCGCTGGTATAATTCAGAATCCATTGTTCCATCAATGATGGCAAGCCGTCCTGGCCCAGATGCAGCAAAACAGGCCCACCTCATGATACTACCACCACCATGTTTCACAGATGGGATAAGGTTCTTATGCTGGAATGCAGTGTTTTCTTTTCTCCAAACATAATGCTTCTCATTTAAACCAAAAAGTTCTATTTTTGTCTCATCCATCCAGAAAACATTTTCCCAATAGCCTTCTGACTTGTCCACGTGATCTTTAGCAAACTGCAGATGAGCAGCAATGTTCTTTTTGGAGAGCAGTGGCTTTCTCCTTGCAACCCTGCCATGCACACCATTGTTGTTCAGTGTTCTCCTGATGGTGGACTCATGAACATTAACATTAGCCAATGTGAGAGAGGCCTTCAGTTGCTTAGAAGTTACCCTGGGGTCCTTTGTGACCTCGCCGACTATTACACGCCTTGCTCTTGGAGTGATCTTTGTTAGTCGACCACTCCTGGGGAGGGTAACAATGGTCTTGAATTTCCTCCATTTGTACACAGTCTGTCTGACTGTGGATTGGTGGAGTCCAAACTCTTTAGAGATGGTTTTGTAACCTTTTCCAGCCTGATGAGCATCAGCAACGCTTTTTCTGAGGTCCTCAGAAATCTCCTTTGTTCGTGCCATGATACACTTCCATAAACACGTGTTGTGAAGATCAGACTTTGATAGATCCCTGTTCTTTAAATAAAACAGGGTGCCCACTCACACCTGATTGTCATCCCATTGATTGAAAACACCTGACTCTAATTTCACCTTCAAATTAACTGCTAATCCTAGAGGTTCACATACTTTTGCCACTCACAGATATGTAATATTGGATCATTTTCCTCAATAAATAAATGAGCAAGTACAATATTTTTGTCTCATTTGTTTAACTGGGTTCTCTTTATCTACTTTTAGGACTTGTGTGAAAATCTGATGTTTTAGATCATATTTATGCAGAAATATAGAAAATTCTAAAGGGTTCACAAACTTTCAAGCACCACTGTAAACCTGAAAATATGATTTGAGCAGTTATTTAGTATTTGACTTTTCTTTCAGTATAAATGAGCCTTTAATGTGTGAAGTTAAGGATAAGACACTTGGGGTTGTGCTGTTACAGGAAAGTACACAAAACAGCGACACAAAACGCCGTTTCTTTTACCACCATGAAGTTAAGATAAATGTTTATAATTTTTGTCTAGTTATATACGCCAGATAGGGTTGGTTGATTTGATTGATTGATTGACTGATTGATTGATTGATTGATTGATTGATTGATTGATTGATTGATTGATTGATTCATCTGTATATAGTGACATTTAATGTTGGAGAATGCCCGACAAACGTCTAAACATCTCTCCCTTGACCAGTGTCTGGGTTTTTTTTCCCCTCTCTCATAAAATTAATAAGATCAAAAAAGGAAACATTCAAATGCAGCTTGTCATGTTAGTGATACCGCAGTTCCTTGTCGTGGAAAAATAAAACAGTCAGTTGATAGTGAATATATTCCAATAGTAGTGTCAATTCCAAAATATTGGCACCCTTCCTGCAATGATAAAAACATAAGCACGTTTCAAGAGCAGCCATTTGGGGAACTCTGAGAAGTGTTTGTTTTATTTTTATTAGGTATATCCTGGGAAGTTTTTGTTTTAGCACAGTTTCTTTCATGCACATCATTTCTGTTGTTTAACATTACAAGTCCTCAATCTCCATGCAAAACATGGGCTCCATAGGTTTGTTCATGTGGATGACAATTTAAAAAAAAAAAAAAAGATCAGTGCAACGAAAAAATATTTTCAAAAAATAAACTGTTATTCTTCTATGGAATACATAGTTCCTCCAATCGATTGAGTAAAAATTGAACGTGATGTTTATTTTATACAATCACTTTTCCATGTTTTTCTTTAGGGTGTCAATAATTCTGGACTGTATCTGATCAGTAACATTTCTTCTGACATCCTTAATGTGGTGAGAGAATGTAAGAGAAATTCAGTGATGTAAATCCGAGAGAGAAAGTCAGACTGTCATTAGCACCAGTGTCGATTATGTCACTTTTACTAACTAGTCACACTTTTTCCTGCGTCAGCGCCGACTTTCACGCTCCGCAGAGCCGTGGATATGGTGATCACCGAGTAGGAGATTTAAGACCACTATAAGTACAAGGGAGAAGGTAAAAAGAGACAGACAGACAGACAGGCAGGGAGATGTATCTTTCTGGACACCTGGGCTGTGTGTGTGGGATTTTTGCCCACTAGCTTGGCACATTAAGGGAGAGGAGATAAAAGCGAGCAGGAAAGAAGTCAACACCTGCTGTGTGTGTGAGCGAGAGAGTGTGTGTGATGAGTCACAGAGCTGCCAAATCAGTGCCTCTCTGCAGACCTGGCTGACAGCAGCCATATGGTCATTCACTTGGCCGTCAATAAATGCATGCACCACACTGGACACCTTTCAGCACTTAACCGCTTCACAGTTTTTGGGATAATTCCTGAATTGTAACCACACACATGCACGCTCACGGGATGACGCATGGTCTCGACTGCTCAAATCAATAAGCCAGGACATGATGCGAGATCATATGGCAGTCAGTGTAAATTGGTCTGAAAGTTCTGTTGATGCTCGAGCTGCTACATTTACACACCAAATTGTGGATTTGTCTCTATTCTGAAAAATCGTCACAAAGAACAAGAAGGTTTTCTTGGTTGTCTTCTTTAAAGAAGTTCCAGCATACGGTTTAACCATAGATTATTTTTCAATTATTTTACGGCAATATGGCAGAAAAAAAAACTATTCAAAGAAGGAGAAGGGCTGTGAGAGATGCTTTTGCATGTTTTCTCACAGTGGTTACTTTCACTTTGTTCTGAAATTTGGTGAACTTTGAGTTGAATCGCTGCTGATTATTAAAGGATATACGCAGAACCTTTATTTTTAAATAAATTTCTGAGTGGATTGTATCTCCATCCTTGACTCTTGTATGCTGCATAAATCGGAATTTAAAAAATATATATTTGAGAGTTAAAATCGACTGAAAAGTTGGCATTCGAGCTGCTCCGCTGTGCCAGCCAGCCCTGAGCGCGTGACGTCACAGCGGTAACCGGTTTTAAGGCCGAGGCCTTTGACAGCTATAGACCAAAGTCATGTAAATAAAAATTTATGGCGAAAGTAAGAAACACCGTTCCCGACTTGCTCAACTAAGACTGATTTGACTTCACTGATTGTGGGTTGACTCTCATTAAAACAGGATAGGTGCTATAACTTATGCAACATCCATGTCCATGCATGCGTTTTCACTGATAAAACGTAAACGGCTAATTAAATAATCAGATGAACTGAGACAATCACATTCTGAAGCAAATTAAATAATCTTATACTGGTAACTTAAACACACAATACAAGTTACATGGATTAATCTAAATGCAGGTAAACAACGTGTTGTTTTTGTTTTGTTTTTTTTACAACCCCGATTCCAAAAAAGTTGGGACAAAGTACAAATTGTAAATAAAAACGGAATGCAATGATGTGGAAGTTTCAAAATCCCATATTTTATTCAGAATAGAACATAGATGACATATCAAATGTTTAAACTGAGAAAATGTATCATTTAAAGAGAAAAATTAGGTGATTTTAAATTTCATGACAACAACACATCTCAAAAAAGTTGGGACAAGGCCATGTTTACCACTGTGAGACATCCCCTTTTCTCTTTACAACAGTCTGTAAACGTCTGGGGACTGAGGAGACAAGTTGCTCAAGTTTAGGGATAGGAATGTTAACCCATTCTTGTCTAATGTAGGATTCTAGTTGCTCAACTGTCTTAGGTCTTTTTTGTCGTATCTTCCGTTTTATGATGCGCCAAATGTTTTCTATGGGTGAAAGATCTGGACTGCAGGCTGGCCAGTTCAGTACCCGGACCCTTCTTCTACGCAGCCATGATGCTGTAATTGATGTAGTATGTGGTTTGGCATTGTCATGTTGGAAAATACAAGGTCTTCCCTGAAAGAGACGTCGTCTGGATGGGAGCAAATGTTGCTCTAGAACCTGGATATACCTTTCAGCATTGATGGTGTCTTTCCAGATGCGTAAGCTGCCCATGCCACACGCACTAATGCAACCCCATACCGTCAGAGATGCAGGCTTCTGAACTGAGCGCTGATAACAACTTGGGTCGTCCTTCTCCTCTTTAGTCCGAATGACACGGCATCCCTGATTTCCATAAAGAACTTCACATTTTGATTCGTCTGACCACAGAACAGTTTTCCACTTTGCCACAGTCCATTTTAAATGAGCCTTGGCCCAGAGAAGACGTCTGCGCTTCTGGATCATGTTTAGATACAGCTTCTTCTTTGAACTATAGAGTTTTAGCTGGCAACGGCGGATGGCACGGTGAATTGTGTTCACAGATAATGTCTCGTCTCGTCTCGTCTTCTTCCGCTTTATCCGGGACCGGGTCGCGGAGGCAGCAGTCTAAGCAGGGAAGCCCAAACTTCCCTTTCCCCAGACACCTCGGCCAGCTCCTCGGGAAGAACACCGAGGCGTTCCCAGGCCAGCCGAGAGACATAGTCCCTCCAGCGTGTCCTGGGTCTTCCCCGGGGCCTCCTCCCGGGGGGACATGCCTGGAACACCTCCCCAGGGAGGCGTCCAGGAGGCATCCGAAAAAGATGCCCGAGCCACCTCAGCTGATTCCTCTCGATGTGGAGCAGCAGCGGCTCTACTCCGAGCTCCTCCCGAGTGACTGTGCTTCTCACCCTATCTCTAAGGGAGCGCCCAGCCACCCTGCGAAGGAAACTCATTTCGGCCGCTTGTATCCGCGATCTTGTCCTTTCGGTCATTACCCAAAGCTCATGACCATAGGTTCACAGATAATGTTCTCTGGAAATATTCCTGAGCCCATTTTGTGATTTCCAATACAGAAGCATGCCTGTATGTGATGCAGTGCCGTCTAAGGGCCCGAAGATCACGGGCACCCAGTATGGTTTTCCGGCCTTGACCCTTACGCACAGAGATTCTTCCAGATTCTCTGAATCTTTTGATGATATTATGCACTGTAGATGATGATATGTTCAAACTCTTTGCAATTTTACACTGTTGAACTCCTTTCTGATATTGCTCCACTATTTGTCGGCGCAGAATTAGGGGGATTGGTGATCCTCTTCCCATCTTTACTTCTGAGAGCTGCTGCCACTCCAAGATGCTCTTTTTATACCCAGTCATGTTAATGACCTATTGCCAATTGACCTAATGAGTTGCAATTTGGTCCTCCAGCTGTTCCTTTTTTGTACCTTTAACTTTTCCAGACTCTTATTTCCCCGTCCCAACTTTTTTGAGATGTGTTGCTGTCATGAAATTTCAAATGAGCCAATATTTGGCATGAAATTTCAAAATGTCTCACTTTTGACATTTGATATGTTGTCTATGTTCTACTGTGAATACAATATCAGTTTTTGAGATTTGTAAATTATTGTATTCCGTCTTTATTTACAATTTGTACTTTGTCCCAACTTTTTTGGAATCGGGGTTGTATCCAAATGAGAGTCGGAGCTTACCCGTCTGTGTTCTCGCTTCTTGAAGGCCGATCTTGTGGCCGATTGTTTTGAAACATTCTGACTTTCAGTTGTTCGTTCAGTTCTCCATTCATTCACTTCTTCCACGTAAGGGCGAGATGGCAGCAATATCCAGTTTAGAAATAAGACGGCTGTTCCACTCATTTTCTCCATACTGTGTATTCCGCCATTACTGCTCGGCTCAGGCAATTACGAAAATCCAGGACGGAACGGGACGTCACCGGTTTTAGCAACAACCACAGGGAGGTCACTGCACAAACGATATGTCCTGTCCCATTCCATCCTGGGTATAACCAACAACCCTCACTCCGGGAGGACTGGTTTATTTTTATTAAAAAAGTAAAATAAATACTTTCCTTTTCTTGTTTTCTTTTTCTTTAATTCTAGGTACTGCACCCTCTTTCAATATGGGCTTATAGCCAACGCTCCTCAACAGATCAGAGGTCTCGTACGAGTCTTCAGTAAAATGTGCAGAGCAGAGGAGAGACCACTTCGTAGGTGCCCAATGTGCCCATGAACTTCTCGCAAAACATGTCCAAATCTTTGCAGTTTGAACATTCTTGGGCCATGAATGCAACGTAAATCCACCTTCTGTCGTGTTGCTGCACCCGTCAGCAACACATCTACATGGCATGGCGATAAATTAGCTCAAAATGGAGGATTGCAGTTAGCGCTGTGTTTTAGTATAGCGGAAATGGTGGTGAGACCGATAGACTTCCTGTTGTGATGTTACGGACATCAAGGTCATTCACTCAGACCGCTACATATATAAATCACTTTAATCGTAAAAATTACTATATTAGATTTATTGTTAACGCTTAAAACTATTCCTGTGCCATTCTTGAGGTCTCAAGGCATTTATAAACGAAAGTGAGGCCATGTCTCTGCGTATATGCTTTAAGTAGCGTCACTCCAAACTGTTTTTCCTCCCGCTCTGCCTGATTTCATATTTAGACATATTCCTCAGAACAAATTTAAAATATGTGTCAGTTTTGTGAAGGTTTATCGTTCTTGCCTCGGGTAGCTCTAAGCATCCAGTGAACAAGCTGGAAAACTTTCATGTTGGCCTTCAGTTTGACTGGAGTGAGGTTTCCTGTGTCTAACCTCTCTGTCTGGAAGACATACCCTCACTTCTTCGCTTCCTAATTAAAGCTCACTGACCTCCTGGTGCCTGGAATGCAGGGAAGCCAGGACCTGTGTAATGTCAGAGGCTAACATGAGTCTCACAGCAGGAAGCTGAATTCAACAAGCTCTTGACTGACAGGTTAATTTCCCTTCTGTAAGGGAAGCAGGTTCAGAGCACAGGTCCAGTTGAACAGGGATACAGGAAGTTCAGAGAGTAGCTGAGAAAGACGACTCCTCTTTGACCTGATGACTTTTTACAAGGCTCAGACTGTGAGCACCAGGGCTTTACATGAACTTTTTTGCTCACCGGCCACTGTGGCTAGTGGTTTTCCCGAGTCACTAGCCATTCAGCCTTTTCACTAGCCACAATATTGTTGCCAGGAAATTGCATTTTTTTCTTCAACATGATACATTAAAGTTCGGAAGATCTAGATTTAATTATGAATGGCAGCATATAATGTAGCACTCAAGTATTCAGTGGTGTTAAGGTAGCTCCCTATATGAAAACATGCAACCAATTCAGACAAAAATATAAACAGAGTATTCTGTTTATTGAATTAAAATTCAAGCCCCTTACAATATGAAATATCGTATAATATGAAAAATAACATTCAGTACAACTGAACTGATTCTAATATTAAAAGTCCAATTCAAAACATTCATCATTGAAAAACATTTGATGTTTTGATATGCAAGTATTATGTGTATTATCAAGTATTATTATGTATTATCTATTAATAGTGTGTGTGTGAACATGTGTAGAGAGAGACATTAAATGTCCTCATTACATTCATAATCAGATGAGTCTGAATGGTCCATGAAAAATGGTCTTTGTGACCTGAGGCTTCCAGCAGGCCATAAGTTGATAGCTGGGGCGGATCAAATTCTTTCCAATCGCGTGAACGTTTCTAAACAGCAGCTCCATCCTCTCCAGCTCAGCCGACTTCATGACAGCCAGGGACTTGAAATCAATGCTGTCCTGTAGTGAACCAGCCATCTTCGCCTGTTTTGATGTTATAGTACTGATGTGTGCATTTGACTTTTCGTGGTCCTTTATAGGTTCGAGTTTAAAATTGCTGGTGCCTGTCTTTGCCAGACTTTCTACAGTCTTCGCAGTACATGGTATTTTCGGTTTTGCTATGAACTAGCCAATCTCACCCGAACTTCCATTTGTCATTGAACTGTCTTATCTTCCTATTAGCATCTTCTTCATCTCCATGGCCGTAGCCAGCTACGGGTATGAGGCCACCGAGGTCCGGACCTTGGTCATTTTTAAGAACTGAAAATACATTTGTACGCTAGATATTCAACTGGATAAAAAATAAAGCATAACATTAAAACGTCTCCGTAAAAAGTGCATTGTTAATGATGTTAAATGTTGATTCTGTCTTCTGTGTCTGTTTCGTGCGCGCGGCTCTGAGACCAAGAACACAAAAGCGAATGAGCGCGCGACTCAGGGGAGGAATGCAGTGCAGCAGACACGTTTTTTTCATGGTAACCATCAGCGCACTTTCATGAAGCTGTTAAATTTACATTTTCGAAGCGGCGCAGTTGTAGCCTGCCTTGTTTGTCTCATCTCATCTCATCTCATCTCATCTCATCTCATCTCATTATCTCTAGCTGCTTTATCCTGTTCCACAGGGTGCCTTGTTTGTGATTTTAAAAATAAATCATTTGATAAGCCAAAACAATGGAGTCGAAAGTTTCAACTTATGTTTGCCTTGAATAACTTTGCCTAAAACATGGTGGTGTATACTGATTTTTTTTTTCCCCAGAATTTTTTTTTTTGTGTTGGTGTAACGGATGCCAGATTGTTAATGTAGCTTAGTTACATAGGCTACATGGTTAGGGTATCTTTTGTCCTCATTGCTTGGGCCAGATCAAACCATTAAACAAGCTTAAATTATTCTTACTCTTGCCACGTACATTTTTTTTTTTTTTCAAAACTGATGATATTCAAACCCTGTGATGACCTGGCGACTTGTCCAGGGTGTACCCCGCCTTTCGCCTGTAGTCAGCTGAGATAGGCTCCAGCTTGCCTGCAACCCTGTAGAACAGGATAAAGTGGCTAGAGATAATGAGATGAGATGAGATGAGATGAGGCACATGCTTTGCGCATCACGGACCTCGGGGATTTTAAAATGCTGCTCCGGCCCTGCTCATCTCTGCCCCTTTTTTCCTGAGCAGCAGGGTTTGAAACTCCAGCTATATGCCGCCACATAGTGCGCTTGTCAGTCATCAGCAACTTTGTTGCTTCGTTCATTAATCGCAGGTTACCGTATCACTGATTTTATCTGAGCCGTTAACGAACGTTCTAAACAATTCTAACATGTTGTCAGAATGTTTATGCAGGTGCTCATGGGAGTTGTAGGCACGTAATGTTACATTGCAATGTGTTTATTATATTAGATGCCTTCAGAGAAAACTATAATTAAAATATATTGTCATACCACAGAATAAACCACCCGCCAAAGTGGCTAGTGAGACTAAAGTCATTACCCGCCAAAGCCAAATTTTACCCGCATTTGGCGGGTGGGCGGGTGCTAATGTAAAGCCCTGGTGGGCGCGCGCACACGCACACACACACACACACACACACACTCTCTAATGCATATCAACTTGAGCCTCCATTTCAACACTGACTCATCCAAATACAAGGTTAAGAGACTAAAAGCTCTAAGGCTGAATACTTGTTAAAAGCCTCATTGTTCATTTTTGACATTTAACAGCCACAAATATGATGTGAATATCCTCTCAGAAGTCCCCATAAGTATGAGTCAGTGTCGCTGATTTTAGCTAATGGACAGATCTTATCATGGAATAAGTAAAAGCAATGAAAATGACTTGGTCCTCTAAGAAATCCTGGAATATCCTCTCATACACACACACACACACACACAGTACTGTGGAAAAAGTCTTAGGCACCCTATTCCCCCCCCCCCCCCCCCCCCCCCCCTACTAACTTTGTTATAGATTTCTATTTTATGACTTCTACGGTACATTATCGAGTCAGTACAAAAACATTTTAGCGTCCAAACGTTCGTTTTCCAGCACAAAATTAAATGTCACAGAAAAAAATGTTTGTATCTGAGCAGCATATTACAATAGGAAGCACTTTTCAGGTTAAAAAAGAAAACATAATGAAGGCTGCTGGGTTTTGGTGCAAAATTAAGAAGCGAGTGTGACAGTCAAAGTGTCCAGAAGAACTGTGGCTGGTTCTGTAAGATGCTCAGTAAAACCTACAGCTCATTTCTGCATAAAACTGCACCCATTGTACCTGAGACCAGGGCCACGTTAACTCTTGCCAAGGCCCTGGGCAGACACCCCCCCGAGGCCCTGGGCAGACCCCCCCCCCCCCCCCCCCCCCCGCCTGTTGTCAACTGCGCTCAGCAAATTCACCCCCTCAGACGTGCCTGTCTACCTAGACACAGAAACTTAAATAATGACAGTGGCACAATTCGAAATACTATTGAACGATAAAACTTTATATCCATCAACACCTATTTAATCGAGAAAAAGCAATGGTGAAATAGGCAATTGCATGGTGAAAAAATCCATCAGACATCATGGTTAACAAGTCTGGTTAACTAAAGTTTAGCCTCAAGAAGGCTTTGAATGAGTGAGTCAATGAACAACATGTCAAGAACATAACCTCGGCCTACAACAGTTTCTTTAGTATTCAGAACAAGAACATTCATTTGGTATATAACCGTCCGTTTTCATTTTGGAATCCAGGCGACTTTTAACTTGTGAAAACAAAGAGCGATAACAAAGAAAGAAAAATATCTTGCTTCTCAGAAATAAATCTCAAAATGTTAGGCTATGTGAAACATTTCATCCTTTCACGTACGTAATGTCCCAAACAGCAGTGGCACACAGCTTTGCGTATTCAGTTTGACAGCCATGGGTCAACTTACAAGGGCACTTTCCTACTTTTCTGGAAAGCGAAGTCATTAATTAAATCATTGAACTCAAGCTGGCGTAGCGTGTGAAGACATGGTGGACAGTGATCATATTGACAATGACGGGTGATTTATGCGACGGGACAAGGTGGGCTTCCTTACGGTTGGCGAAATGCATCAAAAATGTTATCAATATGATCAAAACTTCTGAAAATATCGTTTCATATTTTCCGATCTCGCTACCTCCGAGGCCCCCTAGTGGCCGAGGCCCTGGGCAGCTGCCCATGAAGCCCATTAGGATAACGCATCCTTGCCTGAAACTACTATATATATATATATATATATATATATATATATATATATATATAATTTTTTTTTTTTTTAAAGCAAAGGGTTGTCTCACACCAAACACTGACTTTGTTTAATTTATTATGGCTTACTGTTTGTAGTATTTTTTTTTTATGTTGAAACATTTGATTTCATTATTTTTAAACCATTTTTGGTCTATAGTATTTCTTTACATGTGCCTAAGCCTTTTGCACAGTAGTGTGTGTGTGTGTGTGTGTGTGTGTGTGTGTGTGTATAAGTTTTTAGATATATCTAGATATTTCGAACTTCAAACTCCACAAAATGTCTCATTTTTTAATCTTAAACATATCTTCCTTTGCATTTTGTTGTGGATTCCGTATTAACTACTTAATCAAGACATAAAACGTTTACGGAATTTATAGTACATTTTTATGATCCAGCGTTATTGTCAGAAATAAAGCTGGTAAATTGATCACAGATTGATCTAGCTCTCTAACTGTTACAGGAAGTCCACACCTATTGGTAATGACGGTGTACTGTCTCGTTTTTAATTTTACATCGTTGGGCATGAGATTTTTTTTAAAAATGGCAACCTCTGAACAAAGGCTGCCGGCAAAAAAAGTGACAAAAATACAGAAGGAAATGGAAAAATGACAACCAATGGCCAGAATGAATGAAAGAGAATGCTTACAATGCCATCTGCACCATCTGTCACCGGGTTTCCTCTCACTGAAAAATACAAAACTGCTCAAATTCAGGCAAGGTTTGTTTGTGTTAATAAATGGGCCTATAGATACATGTCTGGGAAATGATTCAAACCTGTACAGATTCCTAGATGTGATTTACGTATGGCAGGGTTCCCCAGTTAGTTTTCCTTAAGGGCCAAATTCTGTCATGCATGCCAAGCCAAGGGCCAAAACGTCCGTGGTTAAATACTCTCACGTCCACCAACACTGAAAAATAAACATCCTAGCACACACACACACCTTTCTGTATCTGACAAAAATATTTGCATTTGCTTGATTTGTATTACTAATAAGAAAAAAAGCAATGACTAACAACAGCACTACAGCAAGTAGCACACAGCAGGGAAGGAGTGAGTATCCTGAGGCAAAGATAGCCGTCAACTTTTCTACAAAGGCCTGACATATGGATGTCTGCATACCAACAAGAACATGAAGGCAGATTGTTAAACAATGCAAACTTCTGCAAAATGTCCAAAGACAGCTTACAGTAGTGTATATATACAACCACAGTCACCTCAAGAAGCGTCAAGTGAGACTGTGAACAAAGAGTCAGACTCGAGGACACACACACATATGATATATATATATATATATATATATCATATCATTATCTCTAGCCAACTTATCCTGTTCTACAGGGTCACAGGCAAGCTGGAGCCTATCCCAGCTGGTTGCGGGCGAAAGGCAGGGTACACCCTGGACAAGTCGCCAGGTCATCACAGGGCTGACACATAGACAACCATTCACACTCACACCTACGCTCAATTTAGAGTCACCAGTTAACCTAACCTGCATGTCTTTGGACTGTGGGGGAAACCGGAGCACCCGGAGGAAACCCACGCGGACAACGTGGAAACTCCACACAGAAAGGCCCTCGCAGGCCACAGGGCTCGAACCTGGAACTTCTTGCTGTGAGGCAACAGCACTAACCACTACACCACCGTGCCGCCCTAGGTGGTGTGTATGACCGGTAATTACTAACACTTGCTACTAGGTGGCGTGTATGACTGGTAATTACTAACACTGGCCACTAGGTGGTGTGTGTGACCTGCAATTACTAACACTGGCCACTAGGCGGTGTATGACCGGTAATTACTAACACTGGCCATTAGGCAGTGTGTGTGAACTGCAATTACTAACACTGGCCACTGGGGGGGTGTGACCGACAATTACAAACACTGGCCACTAGGCAGTGTGTGTGACCGGTAATTACTAACACTGGCCACTAGGCGGTGTGTGTGACCGGTAATTACTAACACTGGCCACTAGGCGGTGTGTGTGACCGGTAATTACTAACACTGGCCACTAGGCAGTGTGTGTGACGGGTAATTACTAACACTGGCCACTAGGTGGTGTGTGACCTGCAATTACTAACACTGGCCACTAGGCGGTGTATGACCGGTAATTACTAACACTGGCCATTAGGCGGTGTGTGTGAACTGCAATTACTAAGACTGGCCACTGGGGGGGTGACCGACAATTACAAACACTGGCCACTAGGTGGTGTGTTTGACCGGTAATTACTAACACTGGCCACTAGGCGGTGTGTTTGACCGGTAATTACTAACACTGGCCACTAGGCGGTGTGTTTGACCGGTAATTACTAACACTGGCCACTAGGCGGTGTGTGTGACCGGTAATTACTAACACTGGCCACTAGGCGGTGTGTGTGACTGGCAATTACTAACACTGACCACTAGATGGTGTGTCTCATCTCATCTCATTATCTCTAGTGGCCTTATCCTTCTACAGCAGGGGTGTCCAAACTGATCCATAAAGGGCCGTGTGGCTGCAGGTTTTCATTCCAGCCATGCAGCAGCACCCTGATTTGGCTTATTCAATTGACTGACACACCCACCCTTTAATCAAGGGTGGGTGTGGCTGCAAGTATTTGACTGTGTGAAGACAGTTCAGTTGATTGAATGAGCCAAGTCAGGTGTGCTGCTGCATGGCTGGAATGAAAACCTGCAGCCACACGGCCCTTTATGGATCAATTTGAACACCCCTGTTCTACAGGGTCGCAGGCAAGCTGGAGCCTATCCCAGCTGACTACGGGCGAAAGGCGGGGTACACCCTGGACAAGTCGCCAGGTCATCACAGAGCTGACACATAGACACAGACAACCATTCACACTCACACCTACGGTCAATTTAGAGTCACCAGTTAACCTAACCTGCATGTCTTTGGACTGTGGGGGAAACCGGAGCACCCGGAGGAAACCCACGCGGACACGGGGAGAACATGCAAACTCCACACAGAAAGGCCCTTGCCGGCCCCGGGGCTCGAACCCAGGACCTTCTTGCTGTGAGGCGACAGCGCTAACCACTACACCACCGTGCCGCCTAGATGGTGTGTGTGACTGGCAATTACAAACACCCACTAGGCGGTGTGCGTGACTGGCAATTACTAAAACTGGCCACTAGGCGGTGTGTGTGACTGGCAGTTACAAACACTGGCCACTAGGCGGTGTGTGTGACTGGCAGTTACAAACACTGGCCACTAGGCGGTGTGTGTGACTGGCAGTTACAAACACTGGCCACTAGGCGGTGTGTGTGACTGGCAATTACTAACACTGGCCACTAGGCGGTGTGTGTGACGGGTAATTACTAACACTGGCCACTAGGCGGTGTGTCTCATCTCATCTCATTATCTCTAGCCGCTTTATCCTTCTACAGGGTCGCAGGCAAGCTGGAGCCTATCCCAGCTGACTACGGGCGAGAGGCGGGGTACACCCTGGACAAGTCGCCAGGTCATCACAGGGCTGACACATAGACACAGACAACCATTCACACTCACATTCACACCTACGGTCAATTTAGAGTCACCAGTTAACCGAACCTGCATGTCTTTGGACTGTGGGGGAAACCGGAGCACCCGGAGGAAACCCATGCGGACACGGGGAGAACATGCAAACTCCACACAGAAAGGCCCTCGCCGGCCCCGGGGCTCGAACCCAGGACCTTCTTGCTGTGAGGCGACAGCGCTAACCACTACACCACCGTGCCGCCCTAGGCGGTGTGTATGACCGGTAATTACTAACACTGGGATGGTGGCAGGCACACACAGGACCGAAACCATCAGAAAACAACTCGAGTTACTTTATGTATCCACACTCTATGCCTATGGGGCTCCACTCACGTGGGCCGAGCTCCGCTATTATGTGCTTTTCTTGTGGCAAACAATATAATTTGCTTTTACACAGACAGCTAGAGAGTTTACATGCATATCACACATTATGGGTTTAGCATTGGCGTGTTTCAGTCAAATAAAACAAAACTGATCAGTCCAGTCAGATCTGAACTGATGGCTTTCCTGGTCACTTTGCAATTTTCTGTACAAGCCATGTTTCTCTTTGTTTACTTTGTTAATGATTATCTGTTACTGGTTGTAAGGAGTGGAGATGGCAGGTAGCTTGAGCTAACTCATCGCGGACCATAGAGAGCATGCATGACTTCTGACATCTATGCGTGCTTTACGGCGCAAGTCAGAGGTCAAGTGTGTAGTGTGGGATGAGGTCAAAATAATGTAAAGCAGCGCACACATTATTTCATATATTGCACACTTTATTAAACATGTTGTTACAGGTGCGTTAGTGCCAATAGGTTGGTGCAAACCTGGCCCGCGGGCTACCATTTGGGGTTCGGAGATCTGCAGTATAGAGTCAGCATTTTAATGAGCGGTAATGCAGGTGTAAGATCCATTGCATTAGACAAAATGAGCATTATGCAATAGTCACCCCTGTCCTTTCCCCTTATTATTTTGATTTCAGGAAGTTGGCAATCCTAGTATGAACATCTGTGAAAATGAGCATGTGACATATTTTTGTCAGAGTTGGCCGACTACAAACTTGTAATTTGAATGCAGCCTAAAGGAATACTTTGTTGAGTTTTAATGGAAGGGGAAATTTTAATGGAAAAGGTGGTGTTTTAACAGAAAAAAAAGAGTTTTCCAGTTTTCTTAGGATTATGCAGAGATGGTGATCTTAACCCTTATCATTATTTTTGCCTGGAGTTAAATATGAAGAGTCTCGAACAGCAGCAGCTGAGATAATGAGTCAAAGAGTCATTAAAAGTGATTCCTTCGAATCATTATAAGTTTTTTGACCTAATAAGCTCACCACACTCATTTATAGCATTGTTCTTTCGTTGAGACAGAATGTGTGTGGGTGTGAGGAGAAGAGAAAGAAAGAAAATGTGCTTCCATTCACAGCCCTTGTATTGCTTCAGCTGACCTTTGACTCGAGAGCATCTGCTTGACTTGGATCCATGCTTTGGGATTCTTGGTCTTTTTGCTAACATGGAGTAATGCAAGTTTTATTTGTTTCTCATTCCTCTTGTTGGTGTGTGCTTGTGTTGTACATTCACAGATAGATACAGCAACCATATAATTTCAGTGAGCACAGTGTGACTCAGATTCAAGACATACAGACAAATACATGAATTTTTGATATTATTAAAAAACCAGACTCTATATGCCATAAAGCCAGCAGCTAGATAGAATTTGGCTATACGGCTAGCAGTAATGTGCTTGTAATGCACACAGATGTGTATCTACAGTGTGAACGGAAAGGGTCAGCTAAACAGGACATACTGGTGCTCATAGTCTGTTTGTGCTAATTGCAGTAGCTTTTACAGCATAGATCAAAGACTGAGATCAGCAACAGATCTCAAACACACCACCCTGTGCAGGCGTCGTTTCTAATCTCCAGACTATACTGTAGTATCCGCGCACAAGACAGGAAACAGTGAGCTGTGTTTTTGAGTTCGAAACCCCAGAACATCGGGAGCAACAGTGCAGCTGCTGACCTCAGGCACATACATATTTGAGCTCACGAATGTGAAAACAAATACTGGACTTCAGCTTCTGTATAAGTTCATCCTGCTGCTCATAAACCTTGCTTGTGGCATATTTGTTTGCTATGCATATAATTATTAGAAATTGAACTCAACATTTATGAATATGGCAGAATAATCATCTCAGAAATCCTGTCAGATTATCTGATTTTTAACTCGCTGAATATTGCCAGGAGTGATGAGCAAGAACATCCATGAAAATGACTTCAAGGGGCAAAGTGTAAGAATTGGCCACCTGGCTAATTAATACTTCACACTCCAAACAAATAGGGGGCAGTGTATCACCAGAACGTTGGGGCTGTCGACCCCTGTTATCCTTGACTTACAAGTGACATCAAAAGTGACATCAAAGCAAAACAGAAACCCGGATGTCAGCCATGTTGGTGGAGATACAAATGCGGGGTCAAGTGACATTCCATATAAAACATAGTCACGCGTGCGCAGCTCTTTGTTTTTCCACTGCTTTAAGTGTTCTTTTAGCTATGCTGTATCTTTGTGCTGTATATGGTTGTGGTCACAACAGTACTCGTGACCATGGCCCGTTCCGATTTTTTTTTTTTTAGAATTCCGTCCGTGATTCGGAAAGAGGAAATGCTGAGGCTTAGTACAGAGAGGAGACGAGGGGATCAGGACACTTCGTCCAATGACCATTTCGTCCAATAGTTAAGACATTCCATCCAAAGCCTTTTTCAGGCGCACTATTAATTATTTTATATTTCAGGTATTCCTGTGTTCGCGAATGAAAGCCCCGCAAGAGCGCTGCTCGGTGCTTAAAGATTTAACATGATCCAGCCGGCTTTAAAAATTAATAACTTGGCCAATGGAGCTCGCAGTGAAGCCAAATTTGACAGGCACCTCCCTCTAAGCCTGTCCCTTGGAAAGAGCATGATCTTGGGTTGGTAGGACCACGCCTCGGCCCGGGATTCGCGAACAAAGCCCCCGCGAGAGCGCTGCTCGGCTCCTAAAGATTTAACATGATCCACACTATGGCACTCATTTGCTTTACAAAAATGTGTTTTGCTTTGCTCAAATTCCATTGAGAATTCTTCCTTTTGGGCGGCATGGTGGTGTAGTGGTTAGCGCTGTCGCCTCACAGCAAGAAGGTCCGGGTTCGAGCCCCGTGGCCGGCGAGGGCCTTTCTGTATGGAGTTTGCATGTTCTCCCCGTGTCCGCGTGGGTTTCCTCCGGGTGCTCCGGTTTCCCCCACAGTCCAAAGACATGCAGGTTAGGTTAACTGGTGACTCTAAATTGACCGTAGGTGTGAATGTGAGTGTGAATGGTTGTCTGTGTCTATGTGTCAGCCCTGTGATGACCTGGCGACTTGTCCAGGGTGTACCCCGCCTTTCGCCCGTAGTCAGCTGGGATAGGCTCCAGCTTGCCTGCGACCCTGTAGAACAGGATAAAGCGGCTAGAGATAATGAGATGAGATAAGATTCTTCCTTTTTTTGGACAAATACCTGAAATATAAAATAACTGATAGTGCATATGAAAAAGGCTTTGGACGAAATGGTCATGGGACGAAATGACTCGTATTTGTACTTGATGGTCAGTAGAAGCGTCTTATCTTCAGAAACGCCTGATTTTTTAAAAACAATATGGGTCAAAACCACACATCTATCTTTGCTTGATCGTTCAAATTGTGGTAATACTGAGAAAATTCAGCATTGTTTACAGACGCGCTTTCAGCGGCTGCCATCCTAGTTGCTTTGTATAGCCACCATCATGGTGGATGCTCATGGCGTAGCACGTTTTGATCACGTGGTTGCAAGCCATCTGTAAGAAACAAGGAAACACTCTCTCCTTCCCTCAAACACACCACTACCATTCTCATAGAATATCACTTACTGAATATAGCGCAAAACCTATTTTTTAACATCCGTCTATTACTGAGTTCATGCATAATTAATAGTATTACAGTCATCAGTTATTCAAAAAAAGCTGACTACTAACTAACAGCAGGAGGAAAAAATAACGTGCAAAATTCAACCAACTGATGAAATTCTGAGAGCCGTTCAAGATAACACTACTATCTTATAATCGTATAGCTTACTTAGCACGGTTTTCAGCAAGAAAACAATTACAGCAACTCGTACGCAATTATTACGCAAGACCACTACAGCTCCCGATGCGACAGACTTTCATCTACGGTGACGTCATGTGCATTGCGCAATGACTTCTCCTCTCATTTTGGACTGAGAACAGACTGTGCTCTACTGTAACTCACTATCACGTCTTGAAGTACAAAGTGGTGTTACAAGATTGCTTGGTCTCTCCTCTCTCAGGGTTTGCAGGTTAAGCCTAGGTCACAACCGGACGTACGATTTTTTTGGCCGTGCGATTTTTGGCGTTTCCCAAATCGCTGCGGTTTTTTTTGTTCGTGGAGAAAGACGCACGTTGGCCGTAAGTTTGTCTTGCAACCTGAAAAAAACGTAAGCGCCCGTAGAGTTTGTTTGACATGACAAAGAACCTCTGCGGCCAGTCTACGGCTCGAAAATCAGCACGTCACACGCGCGCCCTCCGTGCGTTTCTTGCGTTTTTTGCACGTAGACTGACCGTAGGAGCACGTACAGCCGGTTGTGACCGAGGCTTTAGATATCTGTGCAATACAATACATTGACGTCTTTGACATAATATCAAAACTTTTATTTCTTCACTTTCTGTTGATAATATTGCTTTTTTTTCTTCTCAAAAATCCTGTCAGCTGCTTTGAGCTAACTTGCTAGTATTAGCATTGATGAGTATGAACAAAAGTGAAATTTCAGAAAGGATTAGCTAGCTAGCAAATAAGATTATAGACATTTATGAAGTGACTAACTTCTCAGAAACGATGTTTAGTTAGCTGATTTTAGCTAACTGACTTGCATTAGCAACAACAACTGAATGTTTATATATGTGACTTAACTGCCTTTCTGACGTCCTGTCAGATCAGCTAATTTTACCTGGCTTGCTAGTGATATCATTAAGTGTGAGCATCAGTGAAAATTGTCAAATTCTCTCATAAATCCTAGCAGATTAGCTGATTTAGCTCACTGGCTAGCGTTAGTTATGAAGATTATAAACATTTTTAAATATGATTTAAAAATTCAGAAATCCTGTTAGATTGTGATTTAACTAGCTTTTTTTTCCAGTGATAAGTGTGAACTTCGATTAAAAGAAACAAACAAAACACCATTGAAGATTTTCTCAGAAAGCCTATCGGTCATGTTAGCTAGCTGACTAGCACGAGCAGTGAAGACTATGAACATCAATGAAACCAGCTTGAAATCCTGTCAGGTTCGCTCATATTAGCTAGCTGACTAGCATTGCTGGTGGAAACTATGAATATTTTATAAATATCACTTTGAAATCCTGTCAGGTTTGCTGATTTTTGCTCGCTAACTAGCATTACTAGTGGAAACTATTTTATGAATATCACTTTAATATCCTGTTAGGTTTGCTGAGTTTTGCTAGCTGATTAGCATTACTAGCGGAAACTATGAATATTTTATGAATATCAATTTAAAATCCTGTCAGGTTTGCAGATTTTTGCTAGCTGACTAGCATTACTAGTGGAAACTATGAATATTTTATGAATATCAATTTAAAATCCTATCACGTTTGCTGAGTTTTGCTAGCTAACTAGCATTACTGGTGGAAACTATAAAAGTTTTACGAATATCGCTTTAAAATCCTGTCAGGTTTGCAGATTTTTGCTAGCTAACTAGCATTACTAGTGGAAACAATATTTTATGAATATCAATTTAAAATCCTGTCAGGTTTGCTGATTTTTGCTCGCTAACTAGCATTACTAGTGGAAACTATTTTATGAATATCACTTTAATATCCTGTTAGGTTTGCTGAGTTTTGCTAGCTGACTAGCATTACTGGTGGAAACTATGAAAGTTTTATGAATATCAATTTAAAATCCTGTCAGGTTTGCAGATTTTTGCTAGCTAACTAGCATTACTAGTGGAAACTATGAATATTTTATGAATATCAATTTAAAATCCTGTCAGGTTTGCTGATTTTTGCTCACTAACTAGCATTACTCGTGGAAACAATTTTATGAATATCACTTTAAAATCCTGTTAGGTTTGCTGAGTTTTGCTAGCTGACTAGCATTACTGGTGGAAACTATGAAAGTTTTACGAATATCACTTTAAAATCCTGTCAGGTTTGCAGATTTTTGCTAGCTAACTAGTGGAAACTATGCATATTTTATGAATATCAATTTAAAATCCTGTCAGGTTTGCTGAGTTTTTCTAGCTGACTAGCATTACTGGTGGAAACTATGAATATTTTATGAATATCAATTTAAAATCCTGTCAGGTTTGCAGATTTTTGCTAGCTAACTAGCATTACTAGTGGAAACTATGAATATTTTATGAATATCAATTTAAAATCCTATCAGGTTTGCTGAGTTTTGCTAGCTAACTAGCATTACTGGTGGAAACTATGAAAGTTTTACGAATATCGCTTTAAAATCCTGTCAGGTTTGCAGATTTTTGCTAGCTAACTAGCATTACTAGTGGAAACAATATTTTATGAATATCAATTTAAAATCCTGTCAGGTTTGCTGATTTTTGCTCGCTAACTAGCATTACTAGTGGAAACTATTTTATGAATATCACTTTAATATCCTGTTAGGTTTGCTGAGTTTTGCTAGCTGACTAGCATTACTGGTGGAAACTATGAAAGTTTTATGAATATCAATTTAAAATCCTGTCAGGTTTGCAGATTTTTGCTAGCTAACTAGCATTACTAGTGGAAACTATGAATATTTTATGAATATCAATTTAAAATCCTGTCAGGTTTGCTGATTTTTGCTCGCTAACTAGCATTACTAGTGGAAACTATTTTATGAATATCACTTTAATATCCTGTCAGGTTTGCTGAGTTTTGCTAGCTAACTAGCATTACTAGTGGAAACTATGAATATTTTATGAATATCAATTTAAAATCCTGTCAGGTTTGCTGATTTTTGCTCGCTAACTAGCATTACTAGTGGAAACTATTTTATGAATATCACTTTAATATCCTGTCAGGTTTGCTGAGTTTTGCTAGCTAACTAGCATTACTAGTGGAAACTATGAATATTTTATGAATATCAATTTAAAATCCTGTCAGGTTTGCTGATTTTTGCTCACTAACTAGCATTACTCGTGGAAACTATTTTATGAATATCACTTTAAAATCCTGTTAGGTTTGCTGAGTTTTGCTAGCTGACTAGCATTACTGGTGGAAACTATGAAAGTTTTACGAATATCACTTTAAAATCCTGTCAGGTTTGCAGATTTTTGCTAGCTAACTAGTGGAAACTATGCATATTTTATGAATATCACTTTAAAATCCTGTCAGGTTTGCTGAGTTTTTCTAGCTGACTAGCATTAGGGGTGGAAACTATGAATATTTTATGAATATCACTTTAAAATCCTGTCAGCTTGGCTCATATTAGCTAGCTGGATAGCAAGTTGCTCTTATTTACATATATAGATTCAGTGATTGAAATGTTTTTTGGTGCAAAGTTGGGCTTAACATGTATTTTGAGGAAATCTGACTCCAGTGTCAAAACAATGAGCAAGAGCTGCCATATTTCTCTCTGTCTCTCTCATCTCCCTCATTTCTTACTCTCTTCAGAGGAGGTCGGAATCACAAAACCTGTCAGACATAGAACAGAATTATTCATTTTGTCCCCATTTTCCGTCAGTTGATCAAGCCATGGCGGCACGGTGCTGTAGTGGTTAGTGCTGTCGCCTCACAGCAAGAAGGTTCGGGTTCGAGCCCCGTGGCTGGCGAGGGCCTTTCTGTGCGGAGTTTGCATGTTCTCCCCGTGTCCGCGTGGGTTTCCTCCGGGTGCTCCGGTTTCCCCCACAGTCCAAAGACATGCAGGTTAGGTTAACTGGTGACTCTAAATTGAGCGTAGGTGTGAATGTGAGTGTGAATGGCTGTCTGTGTCTATGTGTCAGCCCTGTGATGACCTGGCGACTTGTCCAGGGTGTACCCCGCCTTTCGCCCGTAGCCAGCTGGGATAGGCTCCAGCTTGCTTGCGCCCCTGTAGAAGGATAGAGCGGCTAGAGATAATGAGATGAGATGATCAAGCCATTATGGCTGAGAGAGAGCGAGAGCGACAGACAGACACTCATCACAGAGCGTCAACTCATGACTGTCTTTTCTTGACATGATTAGAGTTTCATACGTCTCCTCGTTATTCTTTCTCTCTATCTCATTGTTTTCTCTTGAGCAGCGCTGTGTGTGTGTATGAGAGAGCGATTTCTCTATGTTCACATTGAAGAGGATTTTTCTTTTTTATTGCCACAAACCCAGGCACATTAATGTGAGGCCATTTTTACATGTGACAGTTCAGTGTTTGGTGCTTGAATCCGTTTCATCTTAAATTTTCATTGCTGTATGACAAACAGATAACTTATTTTTTAAGCTTTTTTAAATTACTTTTAATAACTCAAAGATGTGTTTGAATAACTATAAAAGGAATGTAACAGAACAGAGAAGATATAAGGTCATAGCTAAGATATGTACTAAAGTTCTCTCTCTCTCTCTCTCTCTCTCTCAGTCATCAGACGCAGACCACGTGTTGGGATCATCCCAAAATGACCGAGCTTTACCATTCCCTCGGTGAGGCATCTCAGTTTTCTTTCTCTCCCCACTGTTTACTTTCCATCACACACACACACACACGCGCGCAAAATACTGCTCACACACACTCACTTTCTGTCTCAGCTCAATAAACATGTCCATCCAGAGAACAGTTAACAGCCAATTACCAGCCACTGAACACCTGCCCGCACACACACACCCCTCAGTGTGGTTCAAGCAGTCCACTCACACACCCCACTCTAGAAACAGAGCTCTAATTAGCACAACTGCTAATGATGGCTGTTCTAATGCCTGTCCTGAGGATAGACAGGCGCTCGATTGAGGCCAAGCTCCACTGACGCACAACTCTCACACAGCATGAAGGAGTGTGTGTGCGCGCGTGTGCGTTTTAGACGGTAAGAGAAAGTGGTTACACGTATGACTGATTTTCTTCCTGTCTATTTTGCAGCTGATCTCAATCATGTGCGATTCTCCGCCTACAGAACTGCCATGAAGATACGGCGACTGCAGAAAGCACTCTGTTGTAAGTGTGTATAAGAGAGAGAGAGAGTGTGTGTGTGTTTGTGCGTGCGCATGCACATCACTAAGCCTGTACTGATCCCCTTTCCTTTCCTTGAAGGAAAACGAATTACATTTTCTTATGCCATGTACACACGTAGCCGGGTATTTTTAAAACCGAACATTTCCCCCCCCTCCGTTTATAAAAATGTTTTATCCACACCACCTCGTCTTCGAAAAAAATCCCTTCCACACATAACCGAACATCTGCGTTTTCAATCACATTCATAAGCATTCCAAACCTGTAGATGGCATTATTTCCCCAAATCACATCGCCTGTGCTCTTGGAGCAGTAGTTGGGCTTCTAAAATTAAACATGTAAATAGCACCTGCACAATAATTAACACTTTCAAGGCACTACTCCGATCCATTACTCTTTAGCTAGCCGCACACTACGCCGATTTTCAGCGTACCGAGCCAACTGAAGTCGCGAGTCAGGCGTAAAGACTAGTTTTTGATGGTACCGACTCATCTCACAGCCGATTCGAAAAACTAATCGGGAGCCAGACTGATCGGCGAGAGTCGCTAGCAATAAATAGCCAATCATATCTTTCGCATATAACACGTGACATCATTAAACACAATTTCTAGCGCGAGAAATACGTGTTGGTAGCACCTAATGCAGGTATATACTGTAATTCCATAGACTGAAGCTTTATCCATAGACACAGTGGGCTGGAAAGCCACTCTGCTCAAGTTGTGTGGCTGAATTCCAAATCGCTTTAACTCCCCTATATAAGTGCACTATTTAAGGTTGGGAATAATAGCTCATGCAGCCTAGATAGTGCGCTACATATTCCATGTTGTGTCATTTGTAATTCAGCCTGTAGCATCTTCAAGTGTTGGATTTAACAGTAACTATATCCAATAGCCAATCACAAAGCTATTAAGTTGTCACGTGTCGCTTCAATCGCGACTGCACTCGTAAACAGTCGGGGGATATGTGCGTGCCCTGTCGGGAGTCGGCTCTGAAATGGGTCGGTTCGGTACCGCGTGGATCGCCGTGGTGTGCGGCTAGCTTCAGTCCATGCTTAATCTGGCTTCTGCAGTAAACAAAGGTCGCACGTTTGACGTCAGGGCAGATTTGTTATCATTTTTTTGGCGCAGATTGTGACGTTCTAAAACGCAAACCTCCGGTTATCTCTGTCTACACGAAAAGGCATACACGGAGTTTTCAAAAATCTTCACTTTGCCCGGAGTTTTTTTAAATATTCGTTTTTGATGTGTTTTCATGTGGATGACAGGCCAAAATGTAGATAAATATCTTCGATTTAGCAGATACCCGGCTACGTGTGGACGGGGTCTTAGAAATCTAAAAATTCAGAGGTGCTGTAAAAAAAAAAAATTTAAAAAAAGCTAAAAACCTGTGGGTAAAACCTGCAATAGAATGCAAAAGTTTGCACTCCCTTAATCAATTTTATTTCAGCAGATACAAAAGTTTTAGGATTATTTGAATGTAAATTATGTAATATTTAAATAATATTGGCTTTTTTTTGTGGTATATCAGATATATTCCATTCAGCTAGCATGATACTGAACGAGTTGAAGACGAGTAGCTGAATGGAATATATCTGATATACCACGAAAAAAAGCCAGCCAATATTGTTATTATTATTATACATACACATTCGATGGAACAATTATAGATTTTACAAAAAGTTAAGAACAGGGGGAACTTACCAATATTGAATGCTGATTCTGATCGAATGTAATACATGTACAAAGTCAAAGTTCTAACAGAAAAAATGGTACAAGTCCAAAAAGCCTGAACAACAACAACCCAACTTGTATACAAGCTATATCCAGATTGACAGTTCAATTTCAAAGTTAGTTTTGGTTGTAGTTAATTGTTACATTGCAGTTGTTCAAAACAAAAGGGCTTTGCTGAATGAAATCCACGAGTGAAGTCCTCTTGTAAAAGTCTCCATCACTTTTCTCACCTCCAAGTAGAACTTTGACAATATTTCCGCTATTGCTCTCTTTTCCAGTTTTTCGATGTCCGTTGGTATGTTTTTCTCTTGTAAATATGCGTGAGGAATATCCAGTGAAGTTTTTGTAGCCTTTCGGGTGTTCAGCGCGTCCATCCATCCATCCTTCCATTATCTCTAGCCGCTTTATCCTGTTCTGCAGGGTCGCAGGCAAGCTGGAGCCTATCCCAGCTGACTATGGGCGAGAGGCGGAGTCCACCCTGGACAAGTCACCAGGTCATCACAGGGCTGGTGTTCAGCGCGTCTTTCTCTTTAAATCTTCGGCTTTTCATGAAGCAAACCTCACGGCCATGTTTGTGTACAAACGGTCACAGTCACTCGCTAGTGCGGAAGTTTTACATCTCCGTGTCTTTTTTCCAGTTTTTCGATGTCTGTTGGTATGTTTTTCTTTTGTAAATATGTGTGAAGAACACGTAATGAAGTTTTGGCAGCCTTTTGGGTGTTCAGCACGTCTTTAGTTTCAGTTTTCAGTTTTTCTATGTCATGCTTAAACCAAGCACTGAATTAACCCCATCTTCTCTCTCTCCCGGCCGACAAAGAAATGATTGTGCGCATGCGCAGCAGAAAAGTTTTGTCATTGGATCTTCGTATGAGCTTCGAAGTGTGACATCGTGTTGTCTTCACAACGTGCAATATTGTAACAATATTGCATGCTCATTCTCCATTGGGAAGAGTGGCGTAAGAGTGGTCTAGAGTGTTTATACTGTTTATATTGTTTGTTTGTTTTTTCAATTATTCTATTTTTATTTATTGCATTGCCTGTTTGCACCATGGGTCAGAGAGGACTGAAATTTCATCTGTGCTGTATGTCGAGCATGTATAGCATATTTGACAATAAAGTTGACTTGACTTGCAGGGATGAGAATTTTCCACCAATTGGCGGATTTCCGACTTTTTCAGACCAAAATGATCGTTTTTGAGATCGATGTAAATCCGTTGAGATTTTTTTTTTGGGGGGGGGTATGATTAACGATCTGTGGTCACCTTATAATGCAGACATCCCAAGTCTCCCGGAAGTTCCAGGAGTCTCCTGCATATTGATAGAAGCGAGCAAGAGCGTGCGTGCGCAACATTAAAAGGATAGTTCGGGATTTTTGACATGAATCTGTATGGCATCCCCATCAATAGTGTCGTGCAAACACACTGACTGACCCCTGACAGCATCCTGTGAGTCCAGTTCTTGTCCAGTTTTGGTCCAGACGAAAGTAGTCCGGCAAGTTTGTTGGGGTCACGAAAGTAAAACGTTTTTCGTCTCAAAACAGTATGTGTTCAAAAGAGTGATATATTTGCATCACAAAACCGTTGCCAAATAAAAAGTCAGACCTCGAAATCGCTTGGCACTATTTTCTCTCCCTTCTTATCACTGCGCGCTGCCGCCAGGTGACAGCGAAACGCTGTCTGTTGCCTGCTTAATATGCAAGACCTCCTGCTACCATGATAACATCAGAAGAAAGCTTAAGAGAATTATATGATAGAACTTTTTTCTGGTTTGCACTTCATTTTAAAGGATTGGAGTATTCAAAGATGAATCACAAAAATGCAGAAATATAATACTGTCGAGCTCGTTTATATTATATATTATATTATATATAAGGTGCATTGATTTTTTGAAATCATCAAATGTGAATTGATTAAAAACAAGTCTCTTGTACCATATTAATCATTTTCACCTGGGAGTCCACCAAGAAGGGGAATTTATTTCCAAATAAATTGCAAATTTTTGCTGATAAAATTAATGGTTTTGGGGTAAAAAAAAAAAGCCAAAAATAATTAGCCCCATGGGCCCCCCCCACCCCGTTTTTTTCAGACTTTTAAAATATTTTTCATTCTCATCCCTGTGACTTGACTTGTAATACATGTAGGATAAGTGATATGATAACAATATTGCATGCCCTCAATAAACCCGCCAGAAGGGAATAGAATACATGTGGCCCGTATGTATAATAATATTTGATAATTGATCATAATAACAAAAGAAGAGTCGTGAAACACAGTGTGTTTTAACATTGAGTTTATTTTAAGATGATTAATATTTTGAACGTTGATTGTTTTGAACACCCACATCAAACATGTAGGCGTTGACACTTTCAGTCAGGGTTAAGGTCTGTGTTGTGTGTGTGTGTGTTGCAGGACTTGATTAGAGGTGCATGACCGTCTCTGTTTGCTCTCTCAGCCCAATTAACTGAGCCCAATTACCATTGCAAAGAGCATTCGTGTGTGTGTGTGTGTATACACTTGAGTGTGAGATGGAAGAGCAGTCTTCAGTGTGTTGTTGCCAGCTCACTGCTTCTTGTAGTTCCCTCATCCTCCTTCTGCTTTTTGTTAGTTTTCTCTGTGTGTGTGTGTGTGTGTGTGTGTGTGTGTGTGAGAGAGAGAACTGAGACCTGCTAATCATCCTAATTAAACGAGTGAATAGGAAGTCCTGTCGGCTTTCCCCGTCTCTTTGTCCTGACCCGATATTGTTTTCTTGTGCCATGTCTCTCTCAGTGGACCTGTTGGACCTGTCTGTCGCTCAGTCCATGTTCCAGCAGCACAAGCTGAATGTGAACTCGGCGCAGCTCTCCGTCCCCGAGGTCATTAACTGTCTCACGTCCGTTTATGACGACCTGGAGCAGGATCACAAGGACCTGGTGAACGTGCCGCTCTGCGTCGACATGTGTCTCAACTGGCTTCTCAACGTCTACGACACGTACGTATAAACACACACACACTACATGCTCTAACTACACATCCTGTATTGGCTCCTCCCACTTTTTTCAGGATGATGCTAATAAACAGGACAGACTTATTCCTACAGTCTGTGATCAGACACTTAATTGGGTCTCGCACCTCATTTAATCTTGCTCTTCCTTTCTTTTTTTCCCCCCTCAACCTCTGGGAATGCAGCCGTTTCTCAAAAGTGCTGGTGTCGGCGCTTTTTGTCAGAGCAGAGCTTCCGAGCTTTTCAGACTGACGTCAAGATCTTTTTTGCGTCCTGATTGATGAGGTTGGAGGATGATAGGGCAAGTGAGACGAACAAATGTGGAGGACAGCCATAATGTGAAGTTTTTTAGACAAGGGAAAGTACTTAGGATAGATGTTTGTGTGTGGTTTGTTTTTTGCATTTTCTCCATAATAACACCAACTGCATTTTTGTCTTATTAGTGTCAAAAAAGGAAGATGTATACAGCTGCTACAATGTAAGTGATAACAAGAATTAGCATGTTTTGTGGACGTTCCACAGCTTTACAGATCGCTATAAAAGGATAAACGTCTTTCTTTAGTTGATAAATGACAAATCACTGTGGTATAAAAGGAAGAACACGCTTCAGGATATGCTTTAATGGAAGAAAATAATCACTTTGCAGTGGTAACTATAGCTACGCTTTTCATCATGACCTTGTTATTGATTATTTTCCGAGAACATCCCACCCCTAAGTGTTTTATTCCTGATAAACACAAGTGCGCTTCAATATTTTTTTGTGTGTTTGTGTGTCCATAAGAAGCCTAAAAATCAATCTGATCTCTCTTCACCTGACCAAAAACCTTTCCAGCTTTGAGAACAGCCTTTAAACCCTCTCAGCCTCTGTTCTTACAGGCTTTTATACAGAGCCATTTAATTAATGAATGTAAGGTCATGCAGTTCAGAAGCTTTTAGTGTTTATTTATTTTCTTTCAGTCACCTTGCATGTCTGCTTGACCCTTCTGCACTGTATATTTAATTATTTTCTTTATTTTAATTGCTGTTGTCATGGTTTCCTTTCTACTTTCTTTTTGAACTCCCCATATGTTCACAAACATTATTTCTGTCATGCTGTATATTCCATGTAGATATTTAAGGAGCCGTATATTCAGTCTATAGAACACGGCTCTGCGTTGTGCTCAGATTATGTGCCGTGTCGCTTATAAGTGGATAAACGCATCCAGCTGAATCAGCCTTGATGGTCGCCAAGATTTAAATGGGGTTTTAGGACAGAAGCAGATTGAATGATGGTAATCAGTGAGTTCAGTGTGATTGGGCAGTAAGTATAGCATGAATAATACGGTTTCAGGTTCCTGCTACAGCAGCTGCAGAATTCTGGACGAACTGGACATCCATAGCAGAAAACATTTCAATAGATTGCTTAGTTTTATATGAAGTTCTTTTCAGTAAAAGTGAATTTTGAAACAACTTCGCTTCCGAGAAAAGTTTGCCCGATTGTGGGGTTTGAATCTCGAAAATGTTGACAGTACAGGGTGTTTCAAAAAATGTGATATTATTTGAGATGTAAATATCCCAAAAACTACATAGTCTAGGCAAATAAACCTGAACAGGCTTAATGTTGAGCGATATAAGATTCATTCCTCAAAATTTGAATGAGAAATTCAAAGGTATGTGGATTCCATGAACGATTTCACACATTTTCAATATGCGCACCGCTTGAGACACAGCACACGTCAAGTCGGTAGTCCAACTCCTGCCAAACACGCTGCAGTATGTCTTTGGTAACAGTCTTTTCTGGTAACAGTGCATTTTTAGAGAATTCTCTCATAAATGCACACTGCACAGTCTTGTTCGAGCGTACTCTAACACACAAAACGCCTTTTCTTTTCCAGTGAATGGCATTTCTATACCTAAAAACAAAAACAAAACCATCAAACATAAAATTTTGACCTGTTTCCACACATGCTATTAAAATTTGAGGTCAATTGAACGAGAATTGGCAAAGTTATTAGATTGTGAAATGCTATCGAATTTTTTGAAACACCCTGTATTTCATGGCCAGGAGTCAAGAGAGCAAAACTAGGTGAGAGGGATGACGACCTCTTGCTTTCATGTCAATCACAGCAATACGAGCCAACAGCGGACACCTTTGAGATCATGTATGTGGAAGAGGGCAGATAGCGCTTTCACCCGAGTGTGTTACGCCGTCCTGTGACACAGCACTGGACAGTAGTTTCAGAAAAGCTGGTATCACATGTCTTCTAGGAAGCAACTGGTCACCTTTGGTTTAGGTGATGAAATTGATACGCAAAATGCGGAAAAAGAACAAACCTTGATTTAGGTAGCTTTAACCCTGTGAATCTGCAAAACTTTGAATCCTGATCCAGTAAAAATGAGAAAGTGTTTCATGGTTTCTAAGGATTGCACGGTGGTGTAGTGGTTAGCACTGTCGCCTCGCAGTAAGAAGGTTCTGGGTTCGAGCCCAGCTGTCGACGAGGGCCTTTCCGTGTGGAGTTTGCATGTTCTCCCCGTGTCTGCATGGGTTTCCTCCGGGTGCTCCGGTTTCCCCCACAGTCCAAAGACATGCAGGTTAGGCTAATTGGTGGCTCTAAATTGACCGTAGGTGTGAATGGTTGAGAGGAGAAAACCTCTATAATAATCCAGTAGAAGGCAACGGGAAACCACTACTGTAATGTTCCCTAGAAACTTTGATGGTTGAAGCCATCAGAGCGGCCACGTCACTGTAGTGATATGCCAAGATGGATGGATGGATGGAAGGGTTCCCATGCAACCTTACATTCTACATGTCATGAAAAACAAGACAATTTAAATCTGTTCTGGAAATATTAAAGCCACTGACAGGGAAAAAAAATGCTGAGACAATTTGGTTCCTGTTCTCACTTGTGTTACAGCAGCAATAAACACTCGTTCTGCCACTAGCATGAATAAACACGGAAAGAAAAAGTAGATTAAGCTACTGAGAAACCAGAAAGCGCAACCTCCTCCATCCTCTGGTGGAGAACTTTGACTGTTAGAAAGCTCTGACGCTAGAGACTCCTTCCACAAGCGCGAACTAAGTATCTCCTCATGGGAAAGTTCACCATAGCAACAATAGCACGTTCCCTTTTTTTTTTTTGTTTAATCACAACATTTATTTTAGCTGTTGCTATAGAAACAGTAACATATTAGTGTGAGCGTGTGATTTGAATTACAGCCAACTATAGCCAGAGCTGCTGTTCTAGAAAATGAATCAACGCCTACTGACCAATCACAATCAAGAATTCAGAAGCGCTGTAGGAATGAAATAAGACAAGGTTACAGTTTGTCTGGCATCATTCCCCAGTTTGTGTTTATCTGATGTGTAGTGTCATACTCATAAGTAATGGCACCTTCTGGCATATTTTGTTTTGTGTAGGGGTCGCAGTGGGAAGATCCGTATCCTGTCCATGAAGATCGGCCTGCTCTCGTTGTGTAAAGGTCACCTGGAAGAGAAGTACAGATGTAAGCAGTTTCACTGTTGCACTCGTACACACACACACACACAAACACACACACACAAATTACTTAAAAGACACGTCATGTATTAAGGATGGATGTCATAGGGCTATTTACTGTACTTTTACTATTTACTGTTTGATCTCAAACACATTAAAGGAGAACTGAAAGCAATTTTTTATCATCAAAATTCTATTCATCTAATTTTATTAAATATAGGAATGCATTTTTGATCGCTATTTTGTCACTGCTATAGCAAGTTATGAGTGTTTGAAATATGCTCTGTAATATATCAGTCCATATGTCAAAGCAATGGCCGTTAACGAGATTCGTTGAGACCTGTGCGAGACATCGTAGGACGGAAGTAAAACTTACAGCGGAAATCAAAGTGACCGACATCTGCCAACGTTGTCAAAAGACACGTGCACCCTCTTTCGAATGCTGACGTAATCAAGCCGGAAGTTTTGTTTGTTTTGATAGCAATCAGGAAAGTTTGAAAAAAGTAGGCAGTAATCGTCATTTAAACTCGTTTTTGTGCAATATTTCGTTTGGAAAACGTTTTTCAAAATGGCGGCACTGACACCTGGCTGACACTTCACGTTTCGAAGTCTCGCACAAGTCTCGTGAAGATCGCGGGGATAAGTGACGCCTGCCATGGACCAAACGAACTAAACTCAACATGGCTAAAAACCGAATAGGCCGATAAGTATAATATTTAATTGCAATTAATTGCCGATACGAGTCACAATATAAGGTTACTAAAACCGAAAACATAATTGAATAACACGTTAATTAAGAAATAAAGCAAGTTTAAAAATGACTTCAGTTCCCCTTTAAGAAGGCAAGAAATGTCACCAATTAACTTTTGACAAGGCACACTTGTTAATTGAAAAGCATTCCAGGTGACTGCGTCATGTATTAAAGTAATGATGGATGTCATAGGGCTATTTACTGTATTTTTTTTTATTTACTGTTTGATCTCGAACGCATTCAGAAGATAAGAAGCTCGTCCACTTTTGACGAGGCACACCTGTTAATTGAAAAGCGTTCCAGGTGACTACCTCATGAAGCTGGTTAAGATAATGCCAATAGTGAGTAATGTAGTAGTAGTGAGTCGGCATCAAGGTAAACACTGGTGATGTTGAAGAATCTAAAATATCAAACATATTTTGTTTTTCTGTTGACCACATATGTTCCATATGTTGTTTCATAGTTTTGATGTCTTCAATATTTTTCTACAATGTAGAAAATAGTCATAATACTGAAAAACCTATGAATGAGTGGGGTGCAACTTTTGACTTGTATTACGTGTGTGCACTACTTTTACACTTTTTACACTTTTACACTTCCTGAATATTTCACTGATCAGCATAAAAAAAATAACGCAAATCCCTGATCTCTCTGAACTAATGTCTTTTTATTATTCGGCTTTAGTAGTGTGTGATCAAAGTCCCTTAAACTTCAAATCCCTCGATTCTCATTCGTAAATCCCTGAGCGTCTGTCTCCGTGTTTTTCTGTATGCAAATGACCCTCTTGTGCATGAAAACAGCAAATCCCAGCACTCTGCATGGCGCTAATTAAATGTCATGATGTCGTCCATGTGGGAGCAGAGCGTGTGAGAGAGATGGTCGTCTACAGAGAGACAAAATCCACCATCATAACATGGCACGAGACTGTTTAATCATTCGCTTCAGATTAGGTCTTTTAAACACACCAGGGTGTGGATTGATTTTGTTTTCCTCCACAAATCAACCTCCAGAAGCTATTTCTTTTCTCACTGGTGAAAACAGGAAAGACACACTGATGCAGGATTTTTTTTCTCTGATTATAGTCTTTTTTTGCTTTAGGACAAACAAATAAAGATATTGTGCTTTTATGCAGTATTGGTTGAGCTCTTTCTTTCTGTGAAAGTGCCAGATTCAGTTCAGCACTTTGAAAAACGATCCCTAGTGATTATTGCGTGGTCCGGATAACTCTTTTGGAATCAACATCATCATATAAAAGGGATTGAGCTGTTGATCTTAAAATACAAATTTCCATCCAAAATGCCTTTTTATCTCTCCTTATTGAGAGAAACCTCATTTCTTTACACCACAACACTGCTGAATTCTCGATTCTTATTGGTCAGATGATGTTGATGCATTTTCTAGAACAGTAGCTCTGAGAGTAATGCCAGCTGTAATTCAAGTCACAGGTTTACATATGTTGGCGTTCCTGTGGTGACATCTCGTACACAGGCTTGTTTGGTGGTCGCATTACGTAAACATTGTCTAATAATAAACAGATTCAAAAAATACATGTAGCTATTTGACACAGAATTGCGTTTTCTGTAAGGAGACATTTATTAAATATTTATGGACAAAGTCTGTGCAAAGTTCGGTAAGTTTTCTGATAAGTGAAAGTCTTCATGACAAGAGTTTACACTTTGCGGTTTCTCGGTAACATGACAAGCTATGTTTTTTTTGGTTTTGTTTTTTTATCTGGTGAGGGAATGAGTGTTTATAGCTGCTATATTGTATGGAAGTGATAGCATTATATTTAACTATAAACAAACATTTACTGGCCTTAGCTACCGACATGTCATTGTTTAATAAATAAAAATTTAATCATTGGCAAATTGCTGTGGTATAAGAGGAATAAAACATCTCAGGACGTGGTATTATCAGAAAACAATCAGCTTTAGGTAGTAACCTATTCAGCTGTACTTGTTTTACAGTTTTATTCATTTATTCATCTTTAGTACATGCCTGATCATGGTCATTCAACCTAGGGGGCGATGTAGAGCAGCCAGTCCAGCTAGTGGCATACTTTTGAGAGGTGAAGAAAGAAAAGCTATGAAGGGAACATACGGTACTCTGTTCCATACATTATATTTTATTAACATTCAAATAATAGAAATATTCGAATTATGTAAATTCTCATTTGTTTTGTTTCCGTGTTTAAAACCAATACATTTGAATATTGAAACATGATTGGCTCATATGTTTTATGGCATAATAACACTTGCCTGTCACATACTAATTCAGATATTTCAGTGAGAAATTTTAAGCACCACCTTTTTCTTAAAATTTCACTGTACTTCATTCAGTCATAGTAATTTACCTGGAAAAATGTTAGTCAATCCTAACAGTCTGATTCATTCACGCACACTAGACATGTAATGATTCACCAAATTCATGATTCGTCTTTCTTTCGGCCAGGGATCGCCCAAACTGATAATCACATCATCAGTTTTTCTTTGGCTAATCAGACACAAAGTACGCCACCACTCTTTCCCAAGCAGCTGGGGGTTAGGTGCCTTGCTCAAGGGCACTTCAGCTAATCCTGCTGGTCCAAGGAATCGAACCAGCGACCTTTTGGTCCCGAAGCTGCTTCTCTAACCATTAGGCCATGGCTTCCCCACAATTCATGATTCGATTCAATTCAGTTCACAATTATATTTTCCTATGATATTGAAAAAAATGTTAAATGAAGAAAAATCCAATTTCTTGTTAAATCCATTTGTACAGCCAATTGCACAAACAGCTCTTTCCCATTTTAAATCTGTCTTTTGGGCTGGGTTCCCCGAGCATTCGAGCTGTGTTACTTCCGCCTAGGTTGAAGTCACGTTCATTTCTGCTATTTTACATTATTGCGCCCTCTGATGTCTAAACAATGTAGTTGCTGCTAGGAAACACTGAGGTTAAGCAGCCTGATCATAATCACAATTATTTTCTTTTTTTTTAATTGATTTGAATCATCATACATTTGTATCATGACTTATTGTCACACAATATACCGTTATATGCCTGACACACACAGTGGAATCTAACTTATGCGGCTGAGGGTTAAACCTTGATCTTGCGGGATGAAAACATGATCCGTTCTGATATTTGCCTCATTGATCTCTGCATTGCCTCACAGCTTTGAATCACAGTGTGTGCTGAGCAGCGCTGAGGAATAATGAAGTTTAAGTGCTTAGAGCTCACATCTCATTGTTTATTTAGCACTACTGTTTTTCCTAAAGGAGTGTTTGTGTTCATGCATAGCTGTGCCTGTGCGTATCAATGGAAGTGGTCTTAATTCTTGCTGCTTGTCGCTTCCCAGGACAGCACTTGTGTGAAGATGAAGTAGTAGCTTCATTTGTTGGAATGTTATTTAGATAAATATGATTGGTGAGCAGCTGTTTTGTCACGGTGGACTTCCTATCGTGAGGGGAATTTTTTTTTTTGTATGTGACTTCACTCAGCCAGTGTTTGGGGAGATGAGTGTTCAGGTCCTGATGGATTTGATTCACTCGATATCAGACAGGACGAATGTTTTTTTCTCGATTCTGATTCATTTCCTATGACAGCAGCTCTGAAGGTAGTTCCAGCTGCAAGGCAAATCACAGGATTATGTTGATGCACTCATTCTAATACAACTTATATGACAACGTTGTTTGCCAAATAAAAATATATAATTGGTGATATGGTGAACTTCAATGAGGTGAAGGTTATTTAACGTTTACTCAAGGAGTCTCTGGTTTCAGTCAGTTTTCTGCCCATGGCACAAAGCACATCGAGCGGAACCGATCTCTGTTTCCATAACAGGGCTCGAAATTAACTTTTTTTCTTTGTGTCCCCCAGTGGTCCCGAATTCTGTGTTGTATTGTCCCGAATGGAAGCAATAGTGTCCCCATTTTTTTCCTCTCTGAAATAACCAGTGGTTAATATTATCATATGAAGTTACTATTATATTTGTAACTATGCGATTTTGAACCCTTTATATCATTTTTACAATAAGTCACAAGACACAAGCGACACATGTCCTATACATCATCTACTTCAAAATTACAGTTATTGCATTTTCAGTTTATTAAACTTTGGCGATCTCACTGTATGAATAGATACCCGTTTATTTAAAGGGGCCAACTAGCTCATTCAGAAAATGTTTCAACTCCCTACATCTGCAGTACACTTTAGTTGAAAATAACACCCCTTTTATGTTCATTTCATCTACTTATACCTTGAATATCTGTTGGCACTTATAAGGCCAACTTATAATTTTCACCATTACCGTTATCCATTTTTATGAACTTTCCGTTATCCATTACCGTTATCCATTTTTATGAACTTTCCGTTATCCATTACCGTTATCCATTTTTATGAACTTTCCGTTATCCATTACCGTTATCCATTTTTATGAACTTTCCGTTATCCATTACCGTTATCCATTTTTATGAACTTTCCGTTATCCATTTTATGAACTTTCGCTGCAAATGTTAGCAACATCAGCATAGTGCAGGTCCGAGCCTAGTTGTGCTGCTGACTGACTAAACTTTCTGAACTAGAAAGACACCAAGAAAACTCACTTATTCTGTTGAACGGTATCTTCCGTCAATATCATCCACATCATTCCTGTTGTATTTTATAACGTGTCTAACAGTGTTCATTCAGTTCATTCAGTTGCTAGCGTTGCCTGCAGACCAGGCGATGACACTTTGGATCCTGCAGGTCCCGGAGACGTTATGTCTGGGCTTTCAGTTTCTTCCCCGCGGTCGGTCCGCTTCAACCACTTCAGCATTTTTGTTCTGGCAAGAGTCGGTGCAGCGTGTGCGGTAGCAATTCCATTCCAAGTCCATATAATGCGGACTCCGGCCGAAGATTCTAGAACAGAATGCGCTGCTCTGTAGCCTACGGATGCAGGGGCATCGAAAGTGTAGCTACTGTGTATTTTTCGCTGTTAACGTTTTAAAATTAAAATTGACAAATTAGGTGAATGTCTACGTATGTGTTACGGCTTTGTAAATAATATTAATGTAGAACTTTTTTTCTAGATCTATTTTTTTTTCCATTGTCCCGGGATTGTCCCAGATATGATAATTTTGTGTCCCGATGACATTTTTTATGGTCCCCGGGACATCGGGACACCGTTAGTTTCGAGCGCTGTTCCATAACCCTCAGCCTCTCGCAGTGGGGGACTGGTTCTCTGGTAACCACGAGAGTTTGACTCCCTACTCACATCTGTATCGCGGCGCCTTGCTAGATGGCAGTAGGTACCATTTTCACGATGGTCTTTGGTATGACGCAACTGGGAGTAGAACTCACAATCTCCTGGTCGAGAGGCAGATACACTAACCACTAGGTCAGCTCGCAATAATGTGCGGGATAACAGGAACTAACTGCTTTCCTGACATTCTGCAACATTAAATGTAACTATAAACAGATAAAATCTACAAATGTAAAAATTTTCATTCTTTAATTAATGCAGTTGTAAACATCAGCATGTTGTGTCGGAGGAATAAAATTTCATGGTGTGCTCTTATAGGAAAATAATCAACTTTGGTCAGGTTTTAAAAAGTGTATGTGTGTGTGTAGGTCTGTTTAACCAGGTGTCCTCTCCGGGGGATACATGTGATCAGAGGCAGCTGGGGCTCCTGCTGCATGATGCCATCCAGATCCCACGGCAGCTCGGAGAGGTGGCAGCGTTCGGGGGCAGCAACATCGAACCGAGCGTCAGGAGCTGCTTCCAACACGTATGTAACTAACACACACACAAACACCTGGCCACTATCACAGAATCATCTTCACCATTCAACTGCCACCTTTCTCAATTTGTTTCATTTTGACCTCTGACCCCAGGCTTTGATATGCTCTAGCCGCTATATTTTGGAGTTCTCTAAGAGCATTTATTTATGTATTTATTTACTTACTTACTAAAAGTTTTGGCACCATAAAGGTAGAACCATGCATTTTTCTGTTGGCCACTAATCCACTATCAAAGATTCTGCATGTGAGGTTTTTGGTTCTCGCTCAAACCTGGTATCAGAAGGAGCTGATGGTACTAGGGGGCAGAGCTAGGAGCACTGTTAATTACTGATTAATGTGTGTCACACACAATCACATGACGTGACATTTTGTACATAGACGAACACCAAAAATTACAACTGAATAACAGGTAGTTTCATATAGCAGAAAAAAACAAAAAACAAGCCCATTTCCTGTTTGAGCTGATTATTGTCTTTGAATGTGCAATGAAAAACACCCTTACATACAGGGGTGGGAGTGAGAGAGAGAGAGAGAGATACCAATAATATCCTGTGATGGATCACCCATGTCCTTTGTGCTTGGACATCTATAATAGTCCAGTCCACAAATCATTCTCTCTTACTTATTGGAAAACATCTGTCTTTCTCATCTATGTCACTCTATCTTTGTTCTGTCTGGGTACCACTCTGTTTCTCCCTCTCTGTCTCTCTCTTTCTGTCAGTGTATCTCTCGCTCTCTCTCTCAGTCTAGCTCTGTCTGCATACTTGTCTCTCTTTCTGGCTGTATTGGTCTCTTTCTCTGTCGCTCTCTGTCTATCTGTCTCACTGTCTCCCTCGCTCTCTTGCACCATCTCTGTATGTCTCTTTGTATCTCTCTGTTGTGTCTTTCTTTTTCTTTCATTCTGTCTATCACTGTCTCTTCCTCTTTATCTCAGGCAATCTATCTCACTGTCTGACTTCAGGGCTCTCTCTCTCTCTCTCTCTCTCTCTCTCTCTCTCTCTCTCTCTCTCTCTCTCTGGCTTTTTTTTTTCCTGTTATGATTTGATGTCACTTATCCAGGGAGACAGAAATGAAAGAGAGACAGACATGAAGAGATTAAATGTGGGATTTGGGCCGTGATCTGGGAGATTGAGTATCTCACCCCAGGGTGAAATTCAGGAAAGCAGAAAGCAAAAAATATAGATATACAGTGGTATGCAAAAGTTTGGGCACCCCTGGTCAAAATTGCTGTTACTGTGAACAGTTAAGCAAGTTGAAGATGAAATGATCTCCAAAAGGTGTAAAGTTAAAGATGACTCATTCCCTTTATATTTTAAGCAAAAACAATTTTTTATTTTCATCTTTTACATTTTCAAAATGACAAAAAAGGAAAAGGGCCCGAAGCAAAAGTTTGGGCACCCTGTATGGTTAGTACCCAGTAACACCCCCTTTGGCAAGAATCACAGCTTGTAAACACTTTTTGTAGCCGGCTAATAATCTTTCAGTTCTTACCTGGGGGATTTTCACACATTCGTCCTTGCAAAAGGCTTCCAGTTCTACAAGTTTCTTGGGCTGGCTTGCATGCACTGCTCTTTTGAGATCTATCCACAGATTTTCAATGATGTTTAGGTCAGGGGACTGTGAGGGCCAGGGCAAAACCTTCAGCTTGTGCCTCTTGAGGTATTCCATTGTAGATTTTGAGGTGTGTTTTGGATCATCATCTTATTGTAGGACCCGTCCTCTTTTTAACTTCAACTTTTTTACAGATGGTGTGATGTTTGCTTCCAGAATTTGCTGGTATTTATTCGAATCCATGCTTCCCTCGACCAGTGAAATGTGCCCTGTGCCACTGGCTGCAACACAACCCCAAAGCATGATCGATCCACACCCATGCTTCAGAGTTGGAGAGGTGTTCTTTTCCTGGAATTTGGCCCCCTTTTTTCTCCAAACATACCTTTGCACATTGTGGCCAAAAAGTTCTATTTTGATTTCATCAGTCCACAGGACTTGTTTCCAAAATGCATCAGGCTTATTTAGATGTTCATTTGCAAACTTGAGATGCTGAATTTTGTGGCTAGGACGCAGGAACGGTTTTCTTCTGATGACTCTTCCATGAAGCTCATATTTGTTCAGGTGTCGCTGCATAGTAGAACAGTACACCACCACTCCAGGGTCTGCTAAATCTTTCTGAAGGTCTTTTGCAGTCAAACAGGGTTTTTATTTGCCTTTCTAGCAATCCAACGAGCAGTTCTTTCAGAAAGTTTTCTTCATCTTCCAGACCTCACCTTGATCTCCACTGTTTCTGTTAACTGCCATTTCTTAATAACATTACAGTCTGAGGAAACAGCTACCTGAAAACACTTTGCTATGTTCTTGTAGCCTTCTCCTGCTTTGAGAGCATCAATTATTTTATTATTCAGAATGCGAGGGAGTTGCTTAGAGGAGCCCATGGCTGTTGATTTTAGGGACAAGTTTGAGGAGTCAGAGAATTTATACAGCTTTGAAATCTGCATCATCTGACCTTTCCTAATGAAGAATTTGAACAAGCCACAGCTCAATAAGCTAATTAAGGTCTGGAACCTTGGTAAAAGTTACCTGAGAACTCAAATGTATTGGGTTGCCCAAACTTTTGCATGGTGTTCCTTTTCTTTTTTCACTCTCCAATTGTACAAAACAAAAATAATACACAAATCTTGTAGAAAACGCTGAAAAGAAATGTGTCGTCTTTACCTTTATGCCTTTTGGTGATCAGTTCATCTTCTGCTCACTTAACTATTCACAGTAACAGACATTTTCAGTAAGGGTGCCCAAACTTTTGCATGCTACTGTATATGAGAGAGAGAGCTCAATGAGGTTGAGGTGTAGAATGATGGAGTGATTGGACAAGAGGCCAGGGCAGGAGAAATGGATTAAAAAAAACAGTGGCAGGCCAGGAGACAGATGAGTTCAGGGTAGAGAAGGAGAGCTGCAAGAGAACCAAACACCTAGAACTCTGGTCAGCAATTCACACAGTTAAAAAAAAATAATAAAAAGGTTGTGAGATCTGTGTCTCTGGAATAAATTACAAATGAGGGATGACTAGTGTCTGAGATGTGAACACTGAGGGGAAAGAATCCTCAAATGAGAATGTGAAAATTGACAATTTATTATGAACTTGTTATTTTTCAAAGTAAATGTTGCTCCAACCCACAGAAGCAATCGCTGCTCTTAAAAGCAGCAGCAGTGACTCTGTGCCCTTTTGGTCCCTTTGATGAAACTGCACTGAAATTGGCAAAAGAACATTGTTGTGAGGTTTGTCTTCTTGCCATGTCTTCAGTAAACGTGTGTGTGTGTGTCCTCACTCTGAAAGCCTCCCCTCTCATATTTCCTCTGAGTAATTTTAACAATTCATATATGCTTCACAGTAGTGGAGGTTGATTGATTTCCAGGCTGAAGAACATTGGATGAAGGAGGCGTCAATAGAGAACTGAGAAGCTCTCACAGTGAGGCTGGAACACACACTCACTATGACATTGTTTCTTTTAAAAGTACATTTCCATTCACTCACCTTTCTAGGCCGTGTGCTGTGGTCAGAGCGGCGTTTAAAACTGTGCTCTGATTGGTTACAGCGGCATTTTGGGTGGGAGCTGTGGTCTGACTTCTTATAGCAAGCTTTTGGATCAGATCTGTGGTCTGATTGGTGGGAACTACACTCCAATTGGTCACAGTGATATTTTGGTTGAACACTACAGGGCCTTTCGGCTGGAACTGCAATCTGTTTGGTCACAGTGGTGTTTTTGGATGGAACTACAGTCAGTAGTGGGTTTCCCAAAAGCCTCTTAAAGGGGAACTGAAGTCGTTTTAAAACTTGCTTTATTTCTTAATTAACGTGTTATTCAATTATGTTTTCGGTTTGAGTAACCTTATATCGTGACTCGCGTTGGCAACTAATTGCAATTAAATATTATACTTATCGGCCTATTTGGTTTTTAGCCATGTTGAGTTTAGTTCATTTGGTCCACGGCAGGCGTCGCTTATCCGTGCAATCTTCACAAGACTTGTGCGAGACTTCAAAACGTGAAGTGTCAGTCAGGTGTCAGTGCTGCCATTTTGAAAACTGTTTTCCAAACAAAATACTGCACAAAAATGAGTTTAAATGACGATTACTGCCTACTTTTTTCAAACTTTCCTGATTGCTATCAAAACAAACAAAACTTCCGGCTTGATTACGTCAGCGTTCGAAAGAGGGTGCACGTGTCTTTTGACAACGTTGGCAGATGTTGGTCGCTTTGATTTCCGCTGTACGTTTTACTTCCGTCCTACGATGTCTCGCACAGGTCTCAACGAATCTCGTTAACGGCCACTGCTTTGACATATGGACTGATATATTACAGAGCATATTTCAAACACTCATAACTTGCTATAACGGCGACAAAATAGCGATCAAAAATGCATTCCAATATTTAAATAAAATGAGATAAATAGAGGGTGGCACGGTGGTGTAGTGGTTAGCGCTGTCGCCTCACAGCAAGAAGGTCCTGGGTTCGAGCCCCGGGGCCGGCGAGGGCCTTTCTGTGTGGAGTTTGCATGTTCTCCCCGTGTCCGCGTGGGTTTCCTCCGGGTGCTCCGGTTTCCCCCACAGTCCAAAAACATGCAGGTTAGGTTAACTGGTGACTCTAAATTGACCGTAGGTGTGAATGTGAGTGTGAATGGTTGTCTGTGTCTATGTGTCAGCCCTGTGATGACCTGGCGACTTGTCCAGGGTGTACCCCGCCTTTCGCCCGTAGTCAGCTGGGATAGGCTCCAGCTTGCCTGCGACCCTGTAGAAGGATAAAGCGGCTAGAGATAATGAGATCAGATGAGATAAATAGAATTTTGATAATAAAAAATTTGCCTTCAGTTCTTCTTTAACACCAAGAACAGCTTAACTAGGAGAGAGAGTGTTCATTGTGCTGCTCGCTCTACCATTTAATGATGATCTTTGTGCTACGATGCTTTTGGGAAATTCAGCATAGATTAGGCCGAGTGGCCCGTTGGGATAGGAACTGCAGTCCGGTTTCTTGCAGCAACATTTTAGTAACTTATTGATTCCAATACGATTTTGGGTGGGGACTGTTGTCTCATGGTTTGTAGTGACATTTTGTTGGAAACTGCTTTCCAATTGATTACACTGGTAGTTTGGAAGGAACTGTAGTCTGATTGGACAGAGTGGCATTTTTGGCCTGGAAATGCAGTCTGAATGGTTACCGGGATATTTAAGATTGTATCAGTGGCCTTATAAGGAAGAGTAGCGTTTTGATATGAACTGCATTCCTACTGGTTACAGTGGTACTTTGGGTGGCAACTGCAGACCAATTTGGTCACAGTGGCATTATAGGTGAGAATAGTGTGACCAGCGATCATTTTAGCATTAAAGACTAAAGTATTGCATTCTGTTATCCATCCTGCTAATTTCCTGTAGGTTTGAAAATGCTCAGTGATGTTAAGAGGTCAAAGGTTATCCAAATGTTTGGAGCTTTTCTCAACAGGGCACCTCCAGCTTTACAGGGGTGGGTTTCCCAAAAGCATCGTAACACAAAGATCATCGTTAAATGGTAGAGCGTGCATTGCAATGAAAACTCTCTCTCCTAGTTAAGATGCTCTTAACGTAAAGAGGCTTTTGGGAAACCCACCCCCAGAATAGCTGCGAAATCAAACCCCACCCATTTTCCCCACATCCATAATTATTTCAGTTATTTACAACTTTGCATTTGCATATATCTGTTTCCCTGCCTCTTTCATTTCTTCTTCCTCCCTCTCTTTTCTGTCTCTCTCACATTCCTCTCCTGTGGTCCTCCCAATTTTCTCCTCTTGCCCTCTTATCGACTCTGAGGCCACAGCAGCAGGTCACCTTGCCATAGTCAAGACTCACACACACACGCACGCACGCACACACACACACACACCCCTCAGACCTGCATGTGCTCACAGTGTGTGCGTGTGTGCCTGACTCTGTATGCACCCACTGACTTTTATCTACTTCCTGCTGATGCGGCTGTTCTGGATCACACTAAATAATGACCTCATTGCTTCCTGATTGTTCTTATTGGGCACCTCCATGGCAACACTCTTCAGATATCTGTGATAATGTCAGCGCTGATGTTTTGTCAGTTGTTTATGATCATTTATTAATGAGGATGTTTATACTGACACTCATGAACTGAGGTGGAGATATTAAAGCCATAATTTTTTTCCTGCGTTCTCATGATGCGTCTCTTGTGACTGTATTTTGATTGCTGTGTAAATAATTCTGGGTACATTATATTTGAGAATATTAGACTAGTATGCACAGAGCGGTTTGTACTCGGATAAATGAAGGTTTTATTTAAAGGATGAAACATGGCTAGATGGTGCAATGCTACAGAATTGATTATTTTCATATAACAGCATACTTGCCAACTTTTCAAAATTCTCATGGGGGAGAAAAGTGCGTGAACAACATTTTCAATTGGACGAGGGTATGATGCACGGTTGAAATGATAAAAACAGTGGATCCCAATTAATTGCAAACCATTTGAAATATATACAGTTAAAGAGTTTTTGAATTGCTGATATTGTTCTATCAATTACTCTAGGTTATGGGATTCATGTATCAGGCATGAGAGCGCTCAGAGTGAAAAATCTGAAATAATACTCTTGTCTTGAATTTTAATATAATAACAACGAAAGGGAAGTCTGCTTAAATCCGATTTTGAGCTGAAAAATCTCCTGCCTGAATATTTTATACATACAGAGACCCACAGAAAATAACACAAGTGATGCTTTAGAAGAATGTTTATAATTTCTTAAAATGGTCACAATGAATGAAAGTATTATTGGATTGCATCAAATGTTTCCTCCTTCTGTAAGCTCATGTAAAAATACAGTGAACTATAATATCATATATAAATTAAATTTTAATAAGATTTAACCAACATAGTAACAACTCAATTAAATAAATACTGCACTGTTTTAGTACTACTAAAATGCATCTCTCTCACTAAACACTTTCCAACAGAATTTTTAAAAAGCACTAGAAATCCTATCAAAATCCTATCGGAATGCATCGAAGGAATTTGCTCATTTGCAAACTTTGACTGAAAGTTTTCAAACAAAATTTAAAAATGGCACTATAAATACTACCATACTATTAAAATATACTCCACAAAGAAATTCACTCGAATGCAAAATTTTAGTACGACCAAAATACACTCACTAGTAATCTTTCACTTAAAACCTCAAAACTCGATCAAAATCAATCACTTTCCAGATAATTCACTTGTAAACTTTCACTTAAAACTTTCAAACATAAATTCAAAATAGCACTAAGACACTACCACACTATTCAAATACACTCACCAAACAAATTCTCTGTCATGCAAAATTTCACTAAACACTTTAGAAGTTGTACAGTTTGTTTCTGAAATGGTATGGAAGACTAGTTTATTTTCACACTCAAATGCCCATTATATTCTGATTTAAGGTATCTTTACCTTAAAATGTGTAACTGGCTGGTCGAACATTTGCTTATCCATGGAAATTCATTCTCCCAAGCAACCTGGTATTTGCATTCATGTTTTTGCTGTTTGGTATTGGGTTTGGTGGCCATGATGAATGACTGCTTGTAAAAAATGTCGGACAGCCTGGGTGAATCCTACATTATGGAAGTGACCGTCGTTCTGTTCGTTGATTAGTTAAAAATCAGTTGACGTCAGCAGTGTTTCTCATACGATTCTGATTGGACATAATTGGGAGTATTTTAACTTGGCGGTAGGGATTTCTGAAAACCGGGAGATTATCCAGTTTTTAACAAATACGATCGGGAGACGGAGGCTAAAATCGGGAGCCTCCCGCCGAAATCGGGAGGGTTGGCAAGTATGTAACAGCAAGTCCTTCCTGGAGGCACGGTGGTGTAGTGGTTAGTACTGTCGCCTCACAGTAAGAAGGTTCTGGGTTCGAGCCCAGTGGCTGGTGGGGGTCATTCTGTGTGGAGTTTGCATATTCTCTCTGTGAGCGTGAATGGTTGTTTGTCTCTGTGTCAGCCAGGTGATGATCTGGCGACTTGTCCAGGGTGTACCCCGCCTCTCGCCCATAGTCAGCTGGGATAGGCTCCAGCTTGCCTGCGACCCTGTAGAACAGGATAAGTGGTTATGGATAATAGATGGATGGATGGAGCAAGTCCTTCCTGACTTTCCTGTGTTGAAAAATGTACCGAATGATACAACACACTGAAACTGGAGGCTCCTCCCATAAATGTATAATAAATACATCCTTACAGAAAGCTTCAGCATATCGACGATTAATCTTTGGTTAATTACAACTTTTATTATGAGACTTTAGTTTATATGGAGCCTCCACCATAGACATCCCTGGGTAAGTTGTTACTATAGAAACAGTAACATTACATAGTTCAGTACTTCCGCAGCGACAAACATCATAGCTAATCAAGTATATGTGAAATCGGGTTAGTGTTCCTTCAGTCAAGTTAATCTACTCGTGATCTCTAACTGGACTACACCACTTTGCCTGGGTTCACCACTTCCTCCTCTTCCTCCACTTCTTCCTTAGGTGACCAATAAAGTGGAACTGGAGCCGAAGCATTTTATCGATTGGATGAGGCTGGAGCCACAGTCCATGGTGTGGCTTCCTGTGCTGCACAGAGTGGCTGCTGCCGAGACAGCAAAACACCAGGCCAAGTGTAACATCTGTAAAGAGTGTCCAATTGTAGGCTTCAGGTAAAAAACACACACATTTACCGACTAGAAATTCTCAGCATTGTGTCTTTGGGTGAATAACACTTTGTTAATTACATTCAGAGCATATTCATTTTGGTTTTTGGTGCAAAGTGGATGGGGCTAATAATGATTAAAACTTTCTCAAGATTTCTCCTCCCCAATCATGAAGACTGAGGTCACTTGCCCCTCCCACACAATAACAGCAAACTGTCCTGATGCTCCGGTGTACCCGTACATCATGTTAGTGCTGCTTGACTTGTGTATCTGTCAGTCAAGCATGCTCATTAGAATATTAGGCCACACCCATGCAGTGCTCAAATTGCCAGTGTTTAAAGCCATGTTTCAGCAAATTTTTTCTTTTTCTTTTTTCAAGCTATGGCTGGGTGATACAACGATATATTTCTGTTTTGATACATTGTAGGTATCATTACATCATTTCATAACTGGGTTTTTTTTTGTTTGTTTTTTTGTTTAGTAATAATGACAAGAACTACAACCCCAATTCTGAAAAAGTAGGGAAGGTGTGTAAAACGTAACTAAAACCAGAATGCAATGATTTACAAATCATGGAAACCCTGTATTTCATTGAAAATAGTACAAAGACAACATAGCAAATGTTGACACAGAAATGTTATTGTTTTGTGACAAATATTTGCTCATTTTTAATTTAGTGTCAGCAACGTTTCAAAAAATTTGGGACGGGGCAACAAAAGACTGGAAAAGTTGTTTTATAATGAGGGGGGAAAAACTAATTAGGTTAATTGGCAACGGGTCAGTAACATGATTGGGTATAAAAAGAGTATCCCAGAGAGGCGGAGTCTCTCAGAAGTAAAGATGGGGAGGGGTTCACTGCTCTGTGAAAGACTGCGTGGGCAAACAGTGCAACAATTTATGAATAATGTTCCTCAATGTAAAATTGCAAAGAATTTGAGGATCACATCATCTGCAGTACATTTTAAAAGATTCAGAGAATCTGGAGAAATCTCTGTCTGCAAGAGACAAGGCTGAAAACTGATATCGGATGATCAGGCCCTCGGGCAACACTGCATTAAAAGCAGACACGTGTCTGTAGTGGAAATCACTGTATGGGCTCAGGGACACTTCAGAAAACCATTATCTGTGAAAACAATTCATTACTGCATCCACAAATGCAAGTTAAAACCAGATATAAATGATATCCAGAAACACAGCTACCTTCTCTCAGCCCGAGCTCTTTTATGATGGACTGAGGTGAAGTGGAAAATTGTCCCGAGGTCTGAAGAATCAAAAGTAGAAATTTATTTTTTAGAAATCATGGACATCACGTCCTCCGGGCTAAAGAGGAGAGGGACCATCCGGCTCATCAGTGCACAGTTCAAAAGCCAGCATCTGTGATGGTATGAGGGTGCATTAGTGCACATGATATGGGTAGCTTGTACATCTGGGAAAGCATCATTAATGCTGAATGATATATACAGGTTTTGGAGCAACATGTTGCCATCCACATATTAAAACTTCATGGTTCTATAATAGAAGTGTCAAGGTGTTAAACTGACCTGCCTGCAATCCAGACATTTTCCCCATTGAAAACATTTGGCACATATGACAAAGGAGACCCCAAACTGTTGAGCAACTGAAATTGTATATCAGGCAAGAATGGGACAAGATTTCACTTTCAGAACTACAGCAACTGGTCTCCTCAGTTCCCAAACGTTTACAATGTGTTGTTAAAAGTAGAGGTGATGCAACACAGTGGTAAACATGCCCCTGTCCCAACTTTTTTGAAACGTGTTCCTGGCATCAAATTCAAAATGAGCAAATATTATTTTAAAAAATTCTGTTTCGACATTTCATGTGTTGTCTTTGTGCCATTTTCAATGAAATATAGGGTTTCCATGATTCAGTTTATTTGTTTTATAAATAATGTACCGTATTGCTTTAGTGTATTGAATTTAATTTATTTTTAAAACTACCTAAAATGAAATTACCATTAAACACAAACACACAAAAGGGGTGTGTGTGTGTGTATGTATGTACGTACAGTGGTGCTTGAAAATTTGTGAACCCTTTAGAATTTTCTATATTTCTGCATAAATATGACCTAAAACATCATCAGATTTTCACACAAGTCCTAAAAGTAGATAAAGAGAACCCAGTTAAACAAATGAGACAAAAATATTATACTTGGTCATTTATTTATTGAGGAAAATTATCCAATATTACATAGCTGTGAGTGGCAAAAGTATGTGAACCTCTAGGATTAGCAGTTAATTTGAAGGTGAAATTCGAGTCAGGTGTTTTCAATCAATGGGATGACAATCAGGTGTGAGTGGGTACACTGTTTTATTTAAAGAACAGGGATCTATCAAAGTCTGATCTTCACAACACATGTTTGTGGAAGTGTATCATGGCACGAACAAAGGAGATTTCTGAGGACCTCAGAAAAAGCATTGTTGATGCTCATCAGGCTGGAAAAGGTTACAAAACCATCTCTAAAGAGTTTGGACTCCACCAATTAACAGTCAGACAGATTGTGTACAAATGGAGGAAATTCAAGACCATTGTTACCCTCCCCAGGAGTGGTCGACCAACAAAGATCACTCCAGGAGCAAGGCATGTAATAGTCAGTGAGGTCACAAAGGACCCCGGGGTAACTTCTAAGCAACTGAAGGCCTCTCTCACATTGGTTAATGTTCATGAGTCCACCATCAAGAGAGCACTGAACAACAATGGTGTGCATGGCAGGGTTGCAAGGAGAAAGCCACCACTCTCCAAAAAGAACATTGCTGCTCATCTGCAGTTTGTTAAAGATCATGTGAACAAGCCAGAAGGCTATTGGAAAAATGTTTTGTGGACAGATGAGACCAAAATAGAACCTTTTGGTTTAAATGAGAAGCGTTATGTTTGGAGAAAGGAAAAACACTGCATTCCAGCATAAGAACCTTATCCCATCTGTGAAACATGGTGGTGGTAGTATCATGGTTTGGGCCCGTTTTGCTGCATCTGGGCCAGGATGGCTTGCCATCATTGATGGAACAATGAATTCTGAATTATACCAGCGAATTCTAAAGGAAAATATCAGGACATCTGTCCATGAACTGAATCTCAAGAGAAGGTGGGTCATGCAGCAAGACAATGACCCTAAGCACACAAGTTGTTCTACCAAAGAATGGTTAAAGAAGAATAAAGTTAATGTTTTGGACTGGCCAAGTCAAAGTCCTGACCTTAATCCAATGGAAATGTTGTGGAAGGACCTGAAGCGAGCAGTTCATGTGAGGAAACCCACCAACATCCCAGAGTTGAAGCTGTTCTGTATGGAGGAATGGGCTAAAATTCCTCCAAGCCGGTGTGCAGGACTGATCAACAGTTACCGGAAACGTTTAGTTGCAGTTATTGCTGCACAAGGGGGTCACACCAGATACTGAAAGTAAAGGTTCACATACTTTTGCCACTCACAGATATGTAATATTGGATCATTTTCCTTAATAAATAAATGACCAAGTATAATATTTTTGTCTCATTTGTTTAACTGGGTTCTCTTTATCTACTTTTAGGACTTGCAGTGTTTCCCACAGACCAGATAGCAATTTGTGGTGCTCCACTGTGCCGATGAGGGAATCGTGCGCGGTGGTGTCATGGCGGTCGGTGGAGTCGGTCATTGGGGTGTATGCAAAGTGTTTACAGCGGGCGGTGTTCAAACACAGTATTTTTCTTCAGAGTCACCTGCTGGGACTATTTTAAAGCTACAAGAAGTATTTGAGATTATTCAGTTCAATCTAAATTCTTTTAAGTTCTTTAAGAGAAGACAGCTAAAACAATTTTCGCCAGATCCCTGCCTGGTTTCATTCCTCGACCCAACTTTACATTACAGGGCAGGCCATTAGTTTGCTGGGCTTGATGTTGGTGGAAAACCTGTCTTTTAAATTTATGAAAATTACTCACCAAAATTGAAGTTAAAGTTTAGTTTTTACTAGAGATGCACCGATTGCAATTTTTTGGGCCGATTCCGATTTTCCATGGAGTGTGACCTGCCGATACCGATTTTGGCCGATTCCGATTTTTTCCAAACCACTTCACAGCACACACAAAGACTATTTTCTTTTTATCTTTAAGATTTTTTGGCGGGCTTTTTTCACCTTTATTGGATAGGACAGTGTAGAGACAGGAAATGAGCTGGAGAGAGAGACGGGGAGGGATCGGGAAATGACCTCGGGTCGGAATCGAACCCGGGTCCCCGGATTTATGGTATGGCGCCTTAGTCGACTGAGCCACGGCGCCCCCCTTTTTATCTTTTCTTTCATAGAACATTCTGCCAGATTTTCAGTAATAAATTTTCAACACCTCAAAGGTTGAAAACAAACAAAAAGACATTGTTCTTTGTAAAATCTTTCTTCATGTTTGGTATTAACATATTAATTCCTGAAATAGGAAATTCACACTAACATTTTTTCTTCTCCCATCCAATATCTGGCACAAAAACAACTTCCCCCTCATATATTATTTGCCTACTGCTATGGAACACACTTTCATAAGCCTATTTAGATCTGAAAATGTATGCCTTATAGAGCAACCCATTTCTTCATTCAGTATCAAAATGCAAAAATAATTTCCAGTCATACTTATACCATAGCCATTCTATCATCTTATCTTTGTCAAATGTGTATTTGTAGAGTAATTTCCAATGGAATCAAGTGCAACCAAGGTTGTAAAACAAACAAAAATACATTTTTTTCTCTCTCTCTCTTTGTACAAATCTAACTAGATGTTTGGTAATAGGCTAACGTATTAATTCCTGTAATGGGAAATTCACACAACAACAAACATTTTCTTCTTTTCACATCCAATATCTGGCACAAAAAAAATTCACTATATTTGCATATCCAAATATAGTGAATATTTTATTTTTTTGTTGTTAACGGCGCGCGCGCCGGAGCTCGTTAGGCGCGCAGGACTGACACTGTTCTGCCAAGCGCAACACAATCGCACTAGAAAGCATGTTGAAGCTGCCAGTGTAGCTGCAGTCTTTTTAGTTGCGAATTACGAGTATTTCCACTTTCATCTCTATGTGATACACAAGTTTTGATCGGCAGAAAATCGGCATATTTTAATTTTGACCGGCCGGCCGCCGGTCATGGCCGATCACGTGAAAATCGGCTGATTCCGATCGGCAGCCGGTCAATCGGTGCATCTCTGGTTTTGACCTTAGTTTTTTGCCTTTTTGGTGGCAATCTTTCAATCATTCTTTAGTTGACATTCAAGGAATAAATTGCAAAAAACAAGCTGGAGGTTTTTATTTTAAATATTGAACTCAACACTTACCTCAACCAATATTAAAATGAAATAAATAGTATAATGTAACAAAATAATAATAAAATAAAATATCATAATTAGATGTAAGAAACCACTTAAGGTAACACCAAGGCAACTAACAATAATGAAAAAGCATTACCCTAATTGGTGCAAAGCCTGCATGCCCTATCAGAACATTTAATTCTGCGTGGCTTCCTGAAAAAAAAACCTCCAGTGCCCTATCATAAGGGAAGTGATTGCTGAAGTGGGATAAACGGGATAATGCAATAAGGCCGGTTCCTCGCGTCAAGCTGCTACTGTATGCATCAACATTGGTTTATAGCCTGACTCAGGGATGTCCGTTTCTTGTAAGCCAAGAAGGTTGTGATAAAGCTCATCACGAGCACAACGTAGGCTACCTTTTAAAATAAGGGGTCGGAAGGCGAATCGGGAAGGCTGCGTTATTTTTAATTAGCCCAACAGGCCTACTTGCAGTCTGAGTATATGCGCAACGGCAGGCCTGTGGACATGCCTCTCTCTGTGTGTGTGCGCGCGTGTGAACGAGAAGAAAGAGCATTATGAATGAACGGAACGATACGCAACGGAATTTTTTTTTTTTCAAAATCGCGAGTCTGATTGTGTGGCGATAGGAATCCATTGTGTGGCGCTGCGCCACACAATGGTTTATGTATGGGAAACCCTGACTTGTGTGAAAATCTGATGATGTTTTAGGTCATATTCATGCAGAAATGTAGAAAATTCTAAAGGGTTCACAAACTTTCAAGCACCACTGTGTGTGTGTGTGTGTGTGTGTGTATACACACAATTTTAATAAAATTTAAAAATAACTAATTACAAATTCTGGAAACTGGATTTAATGTTAGTGTTCTACTTTTTCAGTTTTTTAAAAATCAGAGGTTAAAAAACTCAGCTTTTCAGTGTTACTATATTTTTATAGACATTAAACTAAAGGATCATCAAACTCGTTTTTAACGGTCTGTTATGATAATGTGTATTAAAGAACTGTGATAAATATTTTTGTCATATTTCTAAGCCCTGTTTCAGACTTTATTAGCTGTTGAATACAACAATGAAGTTCGGTGTCATAAAACACGTTTTAATATTTTACACTGTGTATCCTGAGGCTTTGAGTGCTCAGCGGTGTCCAGACAGATGCTGGCAATGTCTGACACACACACACACACACACACACACACACACACACACACACACACACACACACACACACACACACACACAGAGAAAGAGCTCAGAACTGTGTTTCCTGGGGCAACTGAAAAGGGCAGCGTGAGGTGCAGCTTTCTGTCTGTCTGATTGAGAGCTGAATCTCACCGCAGGCTCCAGCACTCACATAAATGTCAGAGTCTGATCCACAACACTAAATATCAGAGGGAGAGCCATGTCTGAGAAGTTTGGAGAATTAGATGTTTATAAATCAGCAGCTGGATGCACTAACAGGGCTTACATGTGGTCATAATTTAAAAAATTTCCATTATTTGTAGCATCAGTTACCAAGTTATCTTTGGTTTTGTCACAAAAGTCTGAGGGGTCCCCGCCAATGAATGATGGCCTTTTGCTCCAAAGTGTCTTGTTTGACTGTGGTTATCTTTTTCTTCTGAGTAACTGGTGGCCAAAAATCTGTAAAAGATATCACACACTTGCATAATGGTTGCTAAACATGGCTGCTTAGCAACCATTATTCTTCCTTACTGTATGTTTCACATGGATGCCATGGATACCGGTTTTAGTTGCTAGGCGTCGTGTTTGGAAATATCTTGCTAACATTCATCTCGAAATAATAACAAAAGGTAACCTGAACTGTTTTATTTATCTTATGCCACAGTATTATAAAAAATACATTTTAAAGAGCAGCATGCCATATTGTAATTAATTGAAAGTTATGTCCTTGTTATTACTTATGTTATATTAGCTATAAACGTAGCTTCACGGAGCTGGAGAAACCATAAAGCGCAAAGTCTTTCATTCTGAAAACTTCAACATGGCAGACAACTTACTGACACTGGAGACTCCTTCCTTAGACAAAAGTCTCCTAACAGGAAATGTTACAGGGTCAATTATTGCGCTGTTGTTACTATAGAGATGATGTATTATTCACAAGACTAATAATGTGATTGGTCAATCAACACAGTGTGACTGATCAATCCGAATTGAGAATTGAACATCAGAGGTCGTAGCAGTAGTAACAGTGCTGGTGTAGAATATATTTTCATAGATTTGTTAGAAACGTGCAAATATGGACCTGTTTGGAAATCTCATCTCATTATCTGTAGCCACTTTATCCTGTACAGGGTCGCAGGCAAGCTGGAGCCTATCCCAGCTGACTACAGGCGAAAGGCGGGGTACACCCTGGACAAGTCGCCAGGTCATCACAGGGCTGACACATAGACACAGACAACCATTCACACTCACATTCACACCTACGGTCAATTTAGAGTCACCAGTTAACCTAACCTGCATGTCTTTGGACTGTGGGGGAAACCGGAGCACCCGGAGGAAACCCATGCGGACACGGGGAGAACATGCAAACTCCGCACAGAAAGGCCCTCACCGGCCACAGGGCTCGAACCCGGACCTTGCTGTGAGGCGACAGCGCTAACCACTACACCACCGTGCCGCGCCTGTTTGGAAATGAAAACGGTAAATCCGAGTGTTTTGTTAAGTGTTTGAGAGGTAGAGCTTTGAGAAGAAGATCCCAGCAGACATACCCGTATGACAGAGCAGATGTCCTGTTCAAGCCGGCATTGATGGATTACAGAGTAGGAGTGATGTCGAGAGTGTGTGAGACAGAGGCACCCGGGTTTGACATTGAGATGGGGGGGGGGAACCATGTAGCCGGGCGTCTGGGGACTTTAGCCACAGTCACACAGCATAGTGCAACATGATCAGGATGTGGTTTTGTTGTGGATTATTAGTGTTTAACCAGCTCATGTGGTTTTTCTTAGTGTTCATTTCTATTCTGTAGATAATTTACATCTTTTTTTCTTCCTTATTTTCTCTCCATTTGAAATTCGGCTGCACTGGATGTGTGTAAATAGAGGTGGGAACTCCACTCAAAAACCCATTAAGAAGCACGACTGAGTGGATGAGAGAAAGAAAAACCATCACAAAGCTCTAGACATAGCGAGAAGGCTTGCCTGGTTTTATATTTACTACTGGTTGCCATGGTTTCCATCATAGCGCCTTGCTAGCGATGACCTTCCTTTTAATGGTGTTCAAGTTCTAATATCTATACAGATAACATCAGTCACAATCACAATAGACAATACTGTAACTAGACTTTGCTCGACTTGTCACGTCACCTGGCCCACGCCTACTTTGATTTGCTAACCGTCACTCCGCTCTCGTCACTGTAAATCAACAACTCCTGGCATTATGAGGTACAAAACGCAGCTTACTGAGAAAACATACAGCTTATGGTTACAGCTTTATCTCTAGCACCGACACTCGAGACTCCTTCCGTGAATGTTAAATTGTTAATAATAGACTGATAAAGAATGAGCACATTAATCTAACCCTGTAATTCACCTTGAAGTCAGATCTACTGTCAGAGCTGCTGTTCTAGAAAACTAATCAGAGTCAAGAATTCAACTCGAGTGTAAAAGAAAGATTGTAGTACAGATAATAAGAGAATCTCTCTCTCTCTCTCTCTCTCTCTCTCTCTCTCTCTCTCCTCTTATACAGGTATCGCAGTTTGAAGCACTTTAACTATGACGTGTGTCAGAGTTGCTTTTTCTCCGGCCGCACAGCAAAAGGACACAAGCTGAACTACCCTATGGTGGAGTACTGCACACCGGTGAGTCTCGCAATTTTTACTAAGCCAACTTTAAAGAAGAACCCTTTAGCTGAGCGAAGTTAAAGCACTAGCAGCATCTCCTACCTAACCTCCAGTGGCTCCCTGGGATCCTATCAGCATCCTATTTTTTTTTTTAAATCGTGAACAAATGAGCAAGTGGTTTCAGTGGGAAGGTGGATATTGCATAGCGTTGCTCATGTTAGCGGCATGCTGTTAGTGCCTCGCGATAATGTAATGTCGATTTCCCGCAGCTGTGAGGTTGATGGATACTGACTGTGTGCAACTGTAATTGTTGGGGTTTGAACTCCTGCCTAGCGCTCGCTACACGAGGCATGTGGGATGTGGGAAATGAAGATATGTCTTTATTCCTTGCCTGAATAGACATGCGTGCATGAGTTATGTTAGGAGCTGAAGGTGAGGCACGAGGTTTGTATCTGATTTATATGAGAAATCTTCACGTTACCAGGTTGTGAAGTGAGACAAATCAAATTTTCTGCCTTAATGTGACAGATGTGGGGTTTTTTTTTTTCAGGAATGTGTGGACACAAAAAACATCTTTACAAATCAGACATGAGCCATTTTCGTGTGGGATTATAGATCGGTTGGTAGGGCTGTAGGTTGCGTCTCCAGTCTCAAGATATTTTCTGTATTGACTTGGACTTGTCTTGGGCTGATTTGCATTTGAGTTTGGACTTATCTCGGTCATGGGCATTGATCTTTCTAAATATAGTCTTGTTCTTGACTGAGATTTTTGTAACCATAATGAAGTAATTTATGCACTGCACACATGAACTCAAGTCGCTGAAGTAAACACTTGGCCATGAAAATTGATTTGATGTTTTATTTTGCTCTCGATCTTGACTCTGGACTCCATCTTGACTTGGCCTTGACCCCCTTAAAACTTGGCCTTGACTCATTCTTGGATCGTCCTCGTCTTGTTCTTGACAATCTTGCCTACAGCCCAGTTGGATATATACCCAGGATGTGGCTGAAAGAGAATGCTCAAACTGGAACTCAAGTAGCTTTTTTTTTTCCCCCCAATTCACACACTCATACTGTACTACTGTCATCATCACCCAGTGCTAGCGGCGTGGCAAACAAACAATGGAGGACAGCAACAGCAGGGTTCATCTTCAGGCGAAGGATGCAGGAATGGGTAATTTACTTGATATTCAGGGAAATGAACAACTTCTTCCTGACCAATCAGAACAGAGAATTCAGCAGTGATTTTAAATAAACAGTCATAAACCGCTGAGTCACATTTCATCTGTAGGAGCTACATTACATGTTTATTCCACCTCTATGAAATCGTTTACTCTGACACTCATACACAAAACACATTTATAGCTGATGAAAGCCACGGTTATGGTCCACACTCAGATCGATAGGAAAGTGGCCGAGGCTCCAGAGCTCTTGCTGCAGCACTGCTTTTTCATTTTCCTGATATTGCGCTTTCATCTGGGCGATACTGGCTTTTTTTATGGGTTGAAAAAATGGACAGTGGGTTTTTCATCCACCGGTTAGAGTGGTGTGTGATTGGTGTGGGTTCGGGTGGAGGCATCAAGGTTCGGCTGTGACGTTGGGGTTTGGAGCAGAACTGGAGGGGTATGCGGTGTGGTGGATGGAGGAACGGATGGATATTTGCTCATCTCTCTCACTCCGGTGCCTGGGTGTGACTGAAGCAGTAAATAGAGCTGTAAACCTTTTGACTTATTGAGCTCAGTATTAGCAAGAGGCCAGGATCGTGCTGACAGGTGCTTAGCTAACACACCTTCTTAGCTAGCAGCGTCTCGGCTGTCTTAACTGTCCTATAATCCATATTAACATGGTTGCTTTATTAATTCAGCGTGTCCTGAGGCTGTTACTGCCTGCTCCTTTTTAGTCTACCAATACAACTTATTTGTTCAACACTGTATTCAGTTTGCTATTTGTTTGCATTTTTTAACCTAATGTTTGTTTATATAACCTTTTTTTCTTTCTTTTTTGCTCATTTTTGTCTTTATTTTGTTTTCTTTTGTATTTTTTGTTCTGTAATTTATGGATTTATTATCCTTTTTTGCCTGTTTATTTATTGATTTTTGGTTGTTTGACAGTTTTTGGTTAGTATGTGTGTCTTTTTATTGGTTTGTTTTTATTTAGTTCTGTCTATCACTTTTGGGGGTGTTTTTGTTTGTTTCTTGTTTGCTTTTTTGGTTTGTTTTTATAAAGTTCTTTTTTAGTATTGCGCTTATTTTAATTTTAGTTCTGTTTGTTTCTTTCTGTATTTTTACCCAGTGGTTTTTCTTTTTGTTTGTTTGTTTTTTCTTTGCTTGTTTTGTTTGTTTTGTTTACTTATTTTTTATTTTACCCCATTTCTCTTGTTTTTGATGCTTTGTTGTTTTACTCAGGTTTGTATCATTTTCTTCGTATTTCAGTGGGTTTTTTGTACAATCTGTTGTAATTGCTCTGTAAATAAATTAGTAGTATAATTACTATTTAAAAAGACATTTATATTGTAATGTGATCAGCATGTTGATGGATTTTTTGCCACCTGTTTTAATCTCTATCAGTTCTGTTATTCATGTGCATTTTAATCTGTTTTCTCTGCTGATATTCTGTTTGTTCTCTTTTTTTTCTAAGCTGTTATCATTTCTGCTGTTCTCTGTGATGTAGACCACCTCAGGCGAGGACATGCGCGACTTCACCAAAGTGCTGAAGAACAAGTTCCGCTCGAAGAAGTACTTCGCCAAGCACCCCCGACTCGGCTACCTGCCCGTGCAGACTGTTCTGGAGGGGGACAACATGGAGACGTGAGTCCGCACCTCACACACCCCTACACTCACAGCACGTCATCCAAACATAAAAATCATGTTAAAGCATTACACTTTGTATTAGAACAGCAAGGCCGCAGGTTACATGAGAATCTGTGTGGGTCTGTGGGTCCCTGTAAATGTGTAAGGAATAAAACACTTGGAGGTGTGCTGTTAGAGGAAAATAATCAACAACGGCTGGACGTGATGAAGCAGAGTTACTCTTACCACCCAGAAAATTATTCTGTTCCTCTAACAGCACATTCTGAAGTGTTTTATTCATCTTATACCGCTCTAAATTGGCAACAGTTTCAGACAGTTTTTCCAGCGTTACTGATTAAAACGTATACATTGTATTACATAATAAATAAGCCGGCATGTAATGATTCGTCCAATTCACGATTTAGCTCGATTCATGATATTGAGTTCACAATTCAATTTTACCACAATATTTTTGAAAAAGAAAAAAAAGAAAAATTTATTACCAAAAAAACAGCATTTATTTTGGTATTCTTTACCAATTTATACACTACCGTTCAAAAGTTTGGGGTCACTTTGAAATGTCCTTATTTTTGAAAGAAAAGCCCTGTTCTTTTCAATGAAGATCACTTTAAACTAATCAGAAATCCACTCTATACATTGCTAATGTGGTAAATGACTATTCTAGCTGCAAATGTCTGGTTTTTGGTGCAATATCTCCATAGGTGTATAGAGGCCCATTTCCAGCAACTCTCACTCCAGTGTTCTAATGGTACAATGTGTTTGCTCATTGCCTCAGAAGGCTAATGGATGATTAGAAAACCCTTGTACAATCATGTTAGCACAGCTGAAAACAGTTGAGCTCTTTAGAGAAGCTATAAAACTGACCTTCCTTTGAGCAGACTGAGTTTCTGGAGCATCACATTTGTGGGGTCGATTAAATGCTCAAAATGGCCAGAAAAATGTCTTGACTATATTTTCTATTCAGTTTACAACTTATGGTGGTAAATAAAAGTGTGACTTTTCATGGAAAACACAAAATTGTCTGGGTGACCCCAAACTTTTGAACGGTAGTGTGTATATATATATTTTTTTTATTTAAAAAAAACTTTTGTTTAATTTTCTTAATAACCAACAATAATTATTTACCCACATTTGTAAAGGTTGGAGTAAAATATAAAGGCGTATTAGCTAAAATATTCTTTCTATTATTTTTTAAAATTCATAACAAATAGGCCTTTTCTTAATAAACTTTTCTAAACATTTGCTCTACCTCAATTTGCTTCTCTTTTCTTTAGCTGTCAAAATATTTCTGATTTCTTGTTAAATCTTTTTGTACACTCAATCACACAACAGCTCTTTCCCATTTTAGATCTGTTTTTTTTGTGTGTGTTTTTGCGGCATTAGAGCTGTGTTACTTCCATCTATGGTGAAGTCATGGGCATTCCTGGTGTTGTACATTATTCCACCCTCTCCTGTCTAAACAATGCAATTACAGCTCAGAAAAATGAAGAGATTACGCAGTCTGATGATGATCACGGTTAATTTTTTCAAATATATCGATTCAAATAGTCATAAATTTGTATTGTGTTTGATAGTTGCATGATAAATAAGTCACATGCCTATAAATAAGCATACCACACTGAGCAATTCACACTTTACACAAGGTGTTTTGTGTCATCACCATCAAACTTCAGCACTCGAGTGATTTATTAAATGACACACTTCATACAAAAATGGTGGATTTTATTCTGGCTGAAAGTGAATAGTCTTTACATTTCCACGTCTCTGTCCAGACACGTGGATGATCCATCTTAGTAATTATGTGTGTTTGCGTAGGATTTATACCTGCTGTCAGAACAGTGTATAACTCACTGTAATGGTGTTTAAGATGTTCCTGATGAGTCACTTCCGTAAGGTGGGCTCTCTGAACTGAATGATTTATGGCTTTCTGTCGCATTCACGCTGTTTATTATCTGTCACGCGTGCAACGGCTCTTTCCCAGAACCCGTTTTTGTCTTGCCGTCTTTTCAGCAGTCTTGTGTTTGTTCTCCAAATGGAATAATCAGCAGGAAGCAGGACGGAGAATGTGTATGAAAGACTGTGATTGCATAGAGGTCATGTTCCAAGTAGTCTGTGGAAACTGAGGATTTTATTTATTACTGTCACAGTCATACTGAGGTCAGTAAAAGTGACTGCTAATGATCATCATTATGGCATTTCATGATGATTCTTTTAAACCCAGTATGGACGAAGTGCTATGTGAATCTTCCGCAGTCACGGTTGTGAATTATTGATTGGAAGGCTGTGTGTTCAAATCCAGACATCATCAAGAACCTTACACTCAATTTTAAGTCACTTTTGGTTAAAGCTGGCTTCTTGATCAATTTAAATGACTGACCTCTGGTTATTGGCTACACTGACATATAGTGCGTTTTCAAAATTTTGTCAGCAATAAGAATGTAGAAAAATTAACTGGTGATTACTTTCAAGTGATCGCTGGGGAAAAGAACAGGATGAAATGAACCGTACTGATGTTAGGGAAGCATTACAAAGCTTGGTATGGCTGTGACATTATATGATTAAAAATGTATAATAAATGCATTTAAAAAGAGAGAGAGAGAGGGATGGAGTGATGGGCAAGAGAGAAAGAGAGATGGAGATGGGAGAGAGCACGTGAGAGAGAGAGAGCAATGGGGAGAGAGTTTGAGATAGAGATGGAAATGGGAAAGTGTGTGTGTGAGAGAGAGAGAGAGAGAGCAATGGGGAGAGAGTTTGAGATAGAGATGGAAATGGGAAAGTGTGTGTGTGAGAGAGAGAGTGCAATGGGAGAGAGAAAGAGAGAGACATGAAGATGAGAGAGAGCGATGGGAGAGAGAGACAGAGAGAGATGTAAATGGGAAAGAGTGTGTGAGAGACAGAGAACGCAATGGGGAGACAAATGGGAGTGTGTGTGAGAGGGAGAGAGAGAGAGCACACGATGGGAGAGAGAGAAAGAGACATGGAAATGAGAGAGAATGATGGGAGAGAGAGAAGGAGACATGGAGATGACAGAGTGATGGAGGAGAGAGAGATGGAGATGGGACAGAGCGTGAGAGAGAGAGAGCGAGCGATGGGGAGAGAGATTGAGAGAGAGATGGAAATGGGAAAGAGTGTGAGAGAGAGCACAATGGGGGAGAGAGAGAGCATGATGGGAGAGAGAAAGAGAGAGACATGGAGATGAGAGAGAAAGAGAGATGGAAATAGGAAAGTGTGTGAGAGAGAACACATAATGGGGAGAGAGAGATGGAAATGGGAAAGAGTGTGAGAGAGAGAGAGAGAGAGAGCACAATGGGGAGTGAGAGATGGAAATGAGAGTGTGTGTGAGAGAGAGAGATGGAAATGGGAAAGTGTGTGTGAGCGAGAGAGGGAGAGATGGAAATGGGAAAGTGTGTGTGAGAGAGAGAGACAGCACAATGGGGAGTGAGAGATCGAAATGAGAGAGTGTGAGAGAGAGATGGAAATGGGAAAGTGTGTGTGAGGGAGAGAGAGATGGGTGTGTGTGTGTGTGTGTGTGTGTGTGTGTGTGTGTGAGAGAGAGAGAGCAATGGGGAGAGAGAGATGGAAATGGGAAAGTGTGTGTGTGTGAGAGATTGAGAGAGCACAATGGGGGAGAGAGAGATGGAAATGGGAAAGTGTGTGTTTGTGTGGGAGAGAGGGAGATGGGAAAGAGTGTGTGAGAGAGAGAGATTGAGAGAGCACAATGGGGAGAGAGAAAGATGGAGAAAGAGAGAGAGATGGAAATGGGAAAGTGTGTATGTGTGTGAGAGCGATGGGGAGGGAAAGAGAGCGCAAGAGTGTGTGTGATGCGAAAGAGAAAGGGAAAGATTGAGAGAGATGGAGATAAAGAGAGAGACAGATAGATAAACAAAGTATAATAGAATTATAGAATAATAATTTACAGAAACGTATGCATTTGTTGATCTATTTATCTTTTTATTTTATATTTATTTTATATTCATTACTTATGTATTATTAAGTATTTTAGTACTCATTGCTATTTGTATTGGGCGGCACGGTGGTGTAGTGGTTAGCGCTGTCGCCTCACAGCAAGAAGGTTCTGGGTTCGAGCCCCGTGGCCGGCGAGGGCCTTTCTGTGTGGAGTTTGCATGTTCTCCCCGTGTCCGCGTGGGTTTCCTCCGGGTGCTCCGGTTTCCCCCACAGTCCAAAGACATGCAGGTTAGGTTAACTGGTGACTCTAAATTGAGCGTAGGTGTGAATGTGAGTGTGAATGGTTGTCTGTGTCTATGTGTCAGCCCTGTGATGACCTGGCGACTTGTCCAGGGTGTACCCCGCCTTTCTCCCGTAGTCAGCTGGGATAGGCTCCGGCTTGCCTGCGACCCTGTAGAACAGGATAAGCGACTACAGATAATGGATGGATGTTATTTGTATTGTCTTGAGCACGGTGGCACAAAATATTTCCTTCTGAATCTGTAAAGTTTTGTCTTCTCTCTTATAAAACAATGTGCTGGTTTTGTTTTTCTTTTTAATTTCATTTTCTATAAATGTTCAATAAAAACCTCCTCACCATCTCAACTAATATACACGTTTTCATTAGGTCCCAGTGAGCCAAATCCTAGTGAATGAGCTTGTTAGTATAGAAACAATATGGAGTTAGTCTGCAGTACTCTGAGCTGCGGTTGTAGAAAATTAATCACCTTCTGAGGGATCACAATCAAGAGTTCAGCAACACTAGTGTACTGTAAACTACATCAGTTTGTATGTTTTGTTTGTTCTTTTTCTTTATTTATTGAAATTTTTTTTGAGAAGATGGAAAGTATATGGTGGTGTAACATGTTGTGTGAGGGTACATGTAGCCAATCAGAAACGAACAGTGCTCCTAGCCCCGCCCCCAAGTATCGTCAAGATCCTGCAGGTGAAATTGTTACGTCCTTTCTTTTGTGTTTGAAATGAAACCCAGAGTTTAAAATATGTACAGCGTCGTTCCTCCTGCCGAGAGAAATGTCAGCGTTGCTCAGATGCCCTGCTGCAAATACACCAGCACTGTGTGTTTTACAGTGACAAATAACGGACAGATGAGAGGATAAAGTGCCCTGAGAGAGAGAGAGAGAGAGAGAGAGAGAGAGATCCTGTTGTCTGTCAGACTTGCAGCAGGAAGTGACCTTGCTGATATGGATTAATGCAGATACAAACTCCAACATAGCGTATCGCAAATAACTATGCAACACAGCAAGTCATAGAAACCAGATTCCTCTTGCTCATTTTTATTCTCTTGCCATCCTCCACTTGTGCCTGCACACACACAGTATGGGGGCAAAAACATGTCCAACCCAATATAATGTGTTTCACATGACATTCCTGATTCTGATTGGTCTGATTTGGTGTTTTCTCAAAAAAAAAAAACCCACAATGTTAATATTAATGAGCTCGTTCTAATCTGTTATCGATCCTCCACAAATATATGGTTTGAAAATTGTGTACTCATTGCTGTAGTGAAGTTTTCTGTAAGTGGATGTTTACATCATGTTTATGGAAGGAGTCTCCAGGTTCAGAGCTTTCTAACAGCAACAAGTTTTCTTTTGTCTCATTAACTTCAAGAGAAAGAAAACCGAGACCGGTGAGGAAATGACTGTTTATAACACAAGTGAGAACAGGAACTTGTTCTGCAGACGTTCCACAAATATGTAATGATTAAATGTAAATACAAACGGATAAAAAAAATCATGTCATTGTGAATAATGAGAAAGATATAATCTTTGACAAATTGCTGTGGTATAAGAGGAATAAAACGCTTTGTGATGTTACTGGAAAATAATCAAATACTGGATGAGAAGAGTTATCACACCACCCTGTCTTTGACTATTTCCCTACACCATGTCGAAGTGGTTTATCCTTTATTTCAGGATCAGGACACTTCATCCAATAACCATTTCGTCCGAAGCCTTTTTCATCCGCACTATCAATTATTGTGTCCCACCTGCCAGTCCTTGCTGGAATTGCCCCGGCCAATCTCTGACGGGATGCAGCTACCCTCACCCTGGCAAGAAAAGCCCAGAAGTACGACTGGCACATCCTGCACAAAGCCACAATAACACCGGCTCCACCAGGCAGGCTCAAGTCTCGCCATTCCTACAACAAGGCAGCACAAGAGATGCTACAGTCTATCCCAGACGCCTGGCTGGCAGCATCCTGGAAACAGACGTGGGAGACGGCTGGGCCGTCCCGCATCCAACGATACATCAGGGACCCAGGAGGTGGTGTAAAAGGAGAAGACCTGCCACGCCACCTGTGGCCCTTGCTGAACCGTCTACGCACTGGGGTCTGCCGCTTCAAGTCATTTCTGAAGAAGTGGGGCCTATCGGACAGTGCGGCATGCGAGTGTGGCGAACCTGAACAGACTGCCAAGCACATAATCACCGGCTGCCCCCTATACAGCCCACCCTCAGAAGCTGGCCTCTTCGACTTAGGACCAGAGACGAGGGCGTGGGTGCACGACACTGAGTTGGCCATCTGATGATATACGAACGAAGGATAATTATTTTATATGTGGTGACAATATGTGTGACAAGATTGAGATATAAACAAACCATAATTCATTCAAGGCAGTGCATTAAGCAGGTTTATGGCTGCGTCTCCCCATAATAAATGGAAATAAACAAAACATAAAACTTTTAACAGCACATGTGCGAGCACAGGTGCGTGCACAGTCCGGAGCGTGCCCGAGAGTCCTTCAGGTGTGTGCACCAAAGCGCACAGGACTGACACCCACATAATAGTTGTGGCCCCAAAAAAGGATATCTGGCAAGTGCGAGTATAGATTTCCTATATAATCTGGTCTAATAAAAACGATCTCTCCCCACAAGCGGCCCCAGCCAAACGCGCCCGAAGTTGGCACGCTCTGATTCCCATCATTTCCGGTTTCATTTTCATTTTGCAGTGGCGGCCCCCAACATGTGCGAAGAAGGAGTTTTTGTCGAATGTTTCGTGGATTTTACATGAATACTAGGTAGGAACCCATCGTTTTGAACACACTCGCCGAGAAAAGCGAGGCTGGGGCGATCTTTACTTGCCATTAGATTTCACAACTCGTGTTTGGCGAGTGGCAGGTGGTTAAACTACGGTACATGCTGCAAAAATGTGTTTTGCTTCGGTCAAATTCTGTTGAGAATTCCTCCTTTTTTCGAACAAACAAATGCCCGAAATATAAAATAATTGATAGTGCATATGAAAAAGGCTTTGGACCAAATGTCTTAACTATTGGACGAAGTGTCCTATATCCCTTACGTCTCAAGCAAATAAATGTAAAACTGTTTGGGGAAGGGAAAAAAAGCCTAGTTTCCAAAATGTCCAATTAGACAACTTTTTTTTTTTTAAATTGTTCAATGTTTGCTTCCTTTTTCTCATTTGTCATTCATGAATGAAAATATTTTGATTTTCTGTCAGCTGGGACATTTTGGCTATTATTTCATATAGGATGACACAAAAAACAGAGCTTAGTAAAAGGCCACAGCTAAGAAGCCAAGCAAATTTATCAGACTTTTTGTACTTAGAATAGAATAGAATGCCTTTATTGTCACTATACACATGTACAATGAGATTAAAGCATCTCCAATAACAGTGCAAAACAGCGTGTAGTGTGAGAGGGAGAGAGAGAGTGAGGAAGGGGGGGAGACAAAAAAAGGGGGGGGGGGGAGTGTGTCAGGGGGGTAAGGTGTGCAGTCCTGAGGTGTACACTACCATTCAAAAGTTTGGGGTCACTTTGAAATGTCCTTATTTTTGAAAGAAAAGCCCTGTTCTTTTCAATGAAGATCACTTTAAACTAATCAGAAATCCACTCTATACATTGCTAATGTGGTAAATGACTATTCTAGCTGCAAATGTCTGGTTTTTGGTGCAATATCTCCATAGGTGTATAGAGGCCCATTTCCAGCAACCATCACTCCAGTGTTCTAATGGTACAATGTGTTTGCTCATTGCCTCAGAAGGCTAATGGATGATTAGAAAACCCTTGTACAATCATGTTAGCACAGCTGAAAACAGTTGAGCTCTTTAGAGAAGCTATAAAACTGACCTTCCTTTGAGCAGATTGAGGTTCTGGAGCATCACATTTGTGGGGTCGATTAAATGCTCAAAATGGCCAGAAAAAGGTCTTGACTATATTTTCTATTCATTTTACAACTTATGATGGTAAATAAAAGTGTGACTTTTCATGGAAAACACAAAATTGTCTGGGTGACCCCAAACTTTTGAACGGTAGTGTATGTGTTGTGTTACACATTATGGAGTGAGGTGTTGCTCATTGCACATATAATTATTGCACAGAGAGAGTCACATTATAAATTATTGCACGAGAGATTCACATTATAAAATAAAATATTACACATTTATGAAGTATTGCAAGGTAAGGCAGGTGCACAGACTTGAAGTGTGTGTAAGGTGCACACTCCTGAGGTGTATGTGTCGTGTGTAAGGTGCACAATCCTGAGGTGCATGTGCTGTATGTAAGGTGCACAGTCCTGAGGTGAGGTGAATGTGTTGTGCTTCACAATATGGAGTGAGGTATTGCACATTATAAAAGTATTGCACATAGAGAGTCCCTTATAAAGTACTGCACATTATAAATTATTGCACGAGGAGAGTCACATAGTAAAATAAATAGACTATAAAGTCAGAGCATATCCCAGTTCAGGGTGGTTATGGCTTTTGGAAAGAAGCTGTTTTTGAATCGGTTTGTCTTTGTCCTGATGCACCTATAGCGCCTCCCTGAGGGCAACAGGTCGAACAGATCAAAGCCAGGGTGGGAGCTGTCCTTGATAATGTTTTTAGATCTGCTAAGGCAGCGGGAGGTGTAAATGTCCATCAGGGAAGGGAGAGGGCAGCCAATGATCTTCTGTGCTGCCTTAACTACCCTCTGGAGCCTCTCCCTGTCTACAGCAGTGCAGCTGCCGTACCATACTGTAATACAGTATGTCAGCAGGCTCTCGATGGATGAACGGTAGAAGGTCAGCAGCAGGTTGGAGTTTAGGTTGTACTTCCTGAGGACTCTCAGGAAGTGTAGCCGCTGCTGAGCCTTCTTAATAACTGCTGTGATGTTTACTGACCAGGAAATGTCAGCGGAGATGAGGATGCCGAGAAACCGGAAGGTGTGGACCCTCTCCACATACACGTTGTTGATGTAGAGGGGGGCTAGGTCGGTGCTGTGCTTCCTGAAGTCAACAATGAGCTCTTTAGTTTTCTTGGTGTTCAGAGCGAGGTTATTTTCTGAACACCAGGCTGCCAACTTCAGGACCTCCTCTCTGTAGGCTGCCTCATCTCCCTTTGAGATGAGTCCAACCACTGTGGTGTCATCAGCAAACTTGACGATGAGGTTGTTGTTGTGGGTCGAACTACAGTCGTGGGTGTAGAGGCAGTACAGGAGGGGGCTCAGCACACAGCCCTGTGGAGAGCCGGTGCTCAACGTGCGGGTGGAGGAGAAGTGGGGGCCAAGTCTCACAGTCTGGGGCCGGTTAGTAAGAAAGTCCTTTAACCAGGCACATGTGAGAGGGGGGAGGCCGAGAGTGTCCAGTTTTCTAATAAGGATGTCTGGGATAATTGTATTAAAAGCTGAACTGTAATCCACAAAGAGTATGCGGACGTAGCTCTGCTGCTGCTCCAGGTGATTTAGCGCAGAGTGGAGAGCTACGGCGATGGCATCCTCTGTGGATCTGTTTGTGCGATATGCGAACTGGTAGGGGTCAAAGTCTGGGGGGAGGTGGTCCTTGATGTGCTGAAGAACTAGTCTCTCAAAGCACTTCATGATTACCGGGGTGAGGGCCACAGGACGGTAATCATTCAGGCTGGTGACGGGAGACTTCTTCGGTACTGGGATTATTGTTGCAGATTTTAGGCAGGGTGGGATGACTGCCTGAGTCAGGGAGAGGTTAAAGATCCTGGTGAAGGTAGGGGCAAGCTGGTGGGCGCACGCTCTGAGCACCTTACCAGGTACACCATCTGGGCCGGCAGCTTTCTTGGGGTTCACTGCCAGGAGCACCCGTCTGACATTGTGCTCCTGTACAGTGAAAGGAGTGGTGTGGGAACTGTATGGTGGTGGGGGCAGGGCAGGAGCAGATGAGTGCTGCTGAGATGTTTCAAAGCGAGCAAAGAAGCGATTTAGCTCCTCTGCTAGCGGCTCACTCCAGTCTCCTGTTGGCGCATCACAGTCTCTGAAGTTTGTGATGTCCTGAATGCCCTGCCACACCTCCCATGTGTTGTTGCTGGACAGGTGGGATTCTATGCGCAGCCTGTGGTCCGCCTTGGCTTTAATTATTCCTCTTTTCAGATCGGCTCGAGCAGCTCTGTACAGAGCTCTATCACCTGACCTGAAGGCAGCATTGCGAGCCCTGAGGAGTGAGCGGACCTGGCTGGTCATCCAGGGTTTCTGGTTTGGGAAGACCTGGATGTTTTTATCCACCGTCACATTCCCGATGCAGAACTTAATATAGTCCAGCACCGTTCCTGTGAATGTCTCCAGCTCTTGAACTTACTAAAGTTTATGGAATTGTAGCAGAAAGTTGGACATTATTTGGCATAGTGCCAGTCAACTTGGATGTGGAAGTATGAAGATCAGCCTTAACAAGCAAGAAGAAATGTTTATGTAAAAGATTTGCGCTGCAAAAAACTTTTATGATTTAGCTCCATTAGCCACATCGGTCCAGTACCAAGCTTTGTAAAAAAAAAAATACTTTTGAACGCTAAATCTGTCTTCACTTGACTCCATTTTGGGTAAATTTGAGTTTCTCCTGAAACAGTCAGGCATCATTAGTACACATGGGGAAAGAGTGTGACTGAGCTTCAGGGTGTACAGAACCAATCAAAGGTTTGTACACCCCTGCTCATTCATAGGCTTTTCTCTATTGTGACTATTTTCTACATTGTAGAGCAACACAGAAGACATCAAAACTATGAAATAACATCTGGAACATAGATCGGGTTATATAGTAAACAAAATATGTTTCATATTTTAGATTCTTCAAAGTAGCCAGCATTTACCTTGATGACGCTTTGCACAATATTGTTTATTGTGATCTTAACCAGCTTCATGAGGTCGTCACCTGGAATGCTTTTCAATTAACAGGTGCCTCGTCAAAAGTTAATTTGTGGACGAGTTTGTTACTTTCTTAATGCTTTCGAGATCAAACAGTAAATAATATAAATACAGTAAATAGCCCTATTCTACAACTGTAGTAATCCATATTATGTCAAGAACCACTCAACTAAGTAAAGAGAAACGACATCCATCATTACCTTAAGACATGACGTGACTTTTAATTAATAAAAATAAAGAAAAAAAATCATTGAATTAGAAGGTGTGTCCAAACTTTTGACTGGTCCTGCCTGTGTGTGAGAGAGAAATACAAGGAAGCTATGAAAGCAGATCAGTCCGGTGTGTCTGCTTGTCCTCTCTGTGTAGATGTACAGGGAGATTTAATGAGGTGTGCTGGAAGAAGTCCTGATGGCAACAACAAACCTGAGCTGGCCAATAAAATCTGTCTGTTTCCTTCAGTGCTTCAGCCATCTATGCAATGCAAACACAGTGCTGTTTCACTTTTTATTTCAGCCTTGCTGCATCACAGAGCCTGCCTTCCGACACAAGCGGCTCTGCACTGTATTATGTTCCTAAAGGAATAAAGTAATGCAGTGGAACATCTCATCTCATCTCTAGCCGCTTTATCCTGTTCTACAGGGTCGCAGGCAAGCTGGAGCCTATCCCAGCTGACTACGGGCGAAAGGCGAGGTACACCCTGGACAAGTCGCCAGGTCATCACAGGGCTGACACGTAGACACAGACAACCATTCACACTCACATTCACACCTACGCTCAATTTAGGTGGGGTTTACATTAGACCGTATCAGCGGATCATCAGATTAACGTTTTTAAAACGATTAGCGTGCACACAGCAACGCCAATACACGATTCGCGTGCACACAGCAACGCCAATACACGGATACACTCGGCTCCGCAGGCATCCTGCGCTCCAAATCACTCCGCCCTGAACAGCGAGTGCCCTCTGGAGGGTGCGCACTCCGGCCCTGCGCAGCTCACAGAGCGCTCGAGTGAAGTGCACGAGCAGTGATTCGGGACTGAGCCGCTGTGTGTGTGATCCTAGTGCATATCGGGCATGCGCGTCACTTACCACTTGCAAGTGGAAGGATGGCAAGCCTAAAGACAATCATAACTACACAATGGGCAGTATTTGCATCAGTATTTGCAGTATTTTCATACTTTTATACTCTTTAATGAAAGGTGATACAAAGCAGAAGTCCGCGCCGTTTTTCAGCAGTCGCGTCACATGACCAACGCCAGCGAATCAGGAAGGTGGATGTCACAGTGACGTTGTCCAATGACGACGCCAGCTAGAGCTCAGCACAGCGTATCCGCGTATTCTCAATGTTTACACAGCACCGGACCAGACACGATCTGGATTGAATACGTGGACCCTGGCGGATTCCCGTTTCCAGGCGTTTTAATATAAATGGACCGTGCATCCGCGAAGAAAACGAGACCGATACGGTCTAATGTAAACTTGGCCTTAGAGTCACCAGTTAACCTAACCTGCATGTCTTTGGACTGTGGGGGAAACCGGAGCACCCGGAGGAAACCCACGCGGACACGGGGAGAACATGCAAACTCCACACAGAAAGGCCCTCGCCGGCCACGGGGCTCGAACCTGGACCTTCTTGCTGTGAGGCGACAGTGCTAACCACTACACCACCGTGCCGCCCATGCAGTGGAACATGTCTAATTTAACTGAAAAAAGCATATCAGGTGATATATACATTGATGGCATTTGGTAGATGCGCTTATCCAGAGTGACTTACAGAAGAGAAAGGGTATTACATTTATACAACTGCACAGTTGAGGGCTAAAGGGCCTTGCCTGGGATTTGAACTCATGTCCTTCTGATCACTTAACTATTGAGCTACCCCTGTATTTTATTTAGCTTGTAAGGGAAATGAGGTATAGCTTGGAATCCGTTTGGCAAACTGGATGTATTGATGTATTTCTGGGGTTCTGTAACTTTTTATTTGAGGAACTAAGAGGTTCAGGGATGCATGTGATCTGCACAGTACCATGGATGTTATTTACATGAATGCATGACAGATTTAAATGTAAATAGTACAGTAATATTTAAATAATATTGGCTGACGTTGAGTGGTCTATCAGATATATTCCTTTCAGCTAGCATGATATATAACGAGTTGAAAATGAGTTCAATATCATGCTAGCTGAATGGAATATATCTGATATCTCATCTCACTGGCTAAGCTCAAGTGTAGTATATCTGATATACCATGAAAAAAGCCATTATTATTATTGTTATTATTATTATTATTATTATTATTATTATTATACATTCCTTTTGGGTGTTCCACTCGTCTTTCTCTTTCAAAATTCTCTCAAAATCTTCCGTATTTAATAAAGCAAACCCGGCAGCCATGTTTGTTTACAAATTGTCACAGTCGCTTGCTTTTATGGCTCTGCCGTCATGCTGTCTTGACAACCGTGCAATATCATAAACCATATTCAATGCTCATTCTCCATTGGGTAGAGTGACGTAATACACGTAGGATAAGCGATATGCTAACAATATTGTATGCTATCAAACCAAATGAATAAAACCCACTAGAAGGGAATAGAACACATGTTTTTATTCCATCGAAAAAGTGTCCCGTATGTATAATAATTTATAATATTGATCTCAAGATAAGGTGAGAAGTCATTAAAATTAGTAAGTTTAAGCCTTTTGTAAGTTTACGCCTTGGTTGCTATTTAGAGATGAATACATTTGTGTCTAAGAAGCTCTATGAAACAAACAGAGGGACAGGTTCGTATTTTGTTCAGTTTGTCAGATCAGGCTTGAGGTCTTTTTTTTTTCTTTCTAAATTTGAATTAGCTAGTTCAGTTCTCTGTGGTGCACTCTAAAAATATTTCTAGCACCATCACTGAACATCTAAACAGGCCAGAGATACAGGTCTATACAGTAAAAAGCCAGGAGTGTATCATATGAGATGACCCTGACCTTCTGTAATAGGTCTAAGTAGTCTGGAGTGCGGAGGACGCTGCAGCCGGGTGCCACTTCCTCTCAGACATGGATGACAGGCGCTGAGCTGGGAGGAAGGACGGATAAATGTAGGCAGATCACACCACGGCGTGCCAGCACCGCATCAAACTGTGTTATAAAGCCTTTTTCAAAGACAGGGCAGCCTCAAACGGAGAAGTCAATGCCTATTTGGTTGTTTGTTCTGGATTTAAAAACACACTCACGAAGGCTCAGCACGTCTCCCAGAGTCTCAGGGTCTTCAGGGATATTCCGGCTCCGGAAGATGAAAAACACATTCACCTGCTAGCGTTAGATGGGCGATGGTTAATCCGACCATATGTTCATCAGGACCTCATTAACCTAGCAGCAGTGAAACGGCACTTAGGGTTCTACATCGTTTAGTTCTGGAAGAAGAAAAGCTTTGTCTGCTTAATGTGGTGGAGTATTAAAAAGTTCTCATCATAAAAAAAAAACCCTGAAAGAATTAAGTGGGACTTGGTGTGATATCTTTACTTGATGAGAACTGAAATATCCTTGACTATTTATTTTTGTTTAAACATACCACAAAATGAGAGATTTGTATTATTACTACTTCCTGCGTATTATTACGACTTCCTGTGTATTATTCATCCAGTAGACGGCCTGCAAATAGCTATGAAACTCTTCCTGTTCTGAGGAACATGCTGGAATTTCTGGAGGTCATTTCCAGCCCAGTTGCACTTTCAACACTGTATTAGTTAGGTGTATGAAAATTAGAAATAAATAATTTCTAATTATTAAAAAAGCTAACATGTACCCTTTTTTTCATTTATAGGTCCATTATGTTTAGTCATTAGTTATACAAATAACCATGGAAGCTCTGTAGAACACTGGGAGGGGAAAAACAAAAAACTAATGCATTAAACCATGGCTTTAGCTAAAGTATATTAAGTCACTGGGAAAACCCATTTGGAAAACTGATTCCAATCCAGAAACACTTGTGTGTGTTTGGATACGAATCCTGTCAGTCATTTTATTGAACATTTTGCGAAACAGGCCACCATAGATCCAGGAGGCAGAGATCTGTGAATATAGGGATCTGTGAATATCAAAACCACCTAACTATTAGAGACTTAATTGTAAGGAAGAAAAATAATAATTGTACCTAGAGCACTTTAATGGTTACTTTTAATGTCATGGATCATCCATGAAACAAGTTAGTTCCTGTTATTGCTTATAAACAGTCATTCCATAATGTCAGAAAACTTAAAGTTGCAGCTTTACCTCTGACTTTTATAAAACACTGATGTTGGAAACTCCTTCTTGCAAAACAAACAGCTCCAATAAACAAATCAAAATCAAATCACACGCACGCACGCACGCACGCGCACACACACACACACACACACACACACACACACACAAAACCCTCTGTTAAACAGATTTAAAGTGTAACTTCACCCCCAGCCCTGAGCCGAACTCCACCCACTACATAATTTTGAAAAATGATAAAGTGGGCAAGTGGCTGAGAGAGAGGGGGTGGGGAGGGTTGGGGGGGTCAACTCCTGTGAATGATGAGTCTTGATAAACATGTATTTGCAAATGAGCACGGTTTCACAGACTCCCATTCAAGAGCAGTGTTAACATTTTGTTTGTTTATTTATTAAGATTTCACGATGTAGACCAGGGGTCTTCAATCCTATCCGCAAAGGGCCGGTGTAGCTGCAGGCTTTCATTACAGCCAAATTGGAGGCTCACTTGATTGTTGATTGGAGACGAGGATGAAATGATTAAACAAGCGAAATCAGGTGTAGCTCCTGCTTGGTTGGAATGAAAGCCTGCAGCCACACTGGCCCTTTGTGGATAGGATTGAAGACCCCTGATGTAGACAGTCGACTCTACATCGGCATCGGCCTTGCAAGATTTAGGATTATTTTAACCAGTAGAGGGAGTTTTGAGTCATTTTCAACCCATCAAATGCAGATCCCCCCCCCCCCCCCCCCCCCATTGGTCATTTTGTTTTGTCAGAGTTTCATCACTGTACAGCCCTATCATTCAAAAAACACATTTGAATTTTGTGAAATACCTCTTTAATCTTTCTCTCCAAATGAAAGCCATCAGCCGCTTTGAAAGAAGAAACACAAAATGAACACAGAGATGCGTTCACCTTGCCGATGACATGTTTATCTATTCCCGCATCTATGTTTTGTTTTGTTTAAATGAAAAACCTCAAAAATAGAGGAAGGGATGCACCCTGTGTTAAGCTCAGAGGCTTTATCCACCAATTAAACTTTGTATCTCAGATATAAAACTTGTCCAAAATAATTCAATAAGACAGCTCTATTTACCGGCTCTGTTCAATTAAACCCCAGCTCTTTTCACACCATATGAGGTTTGATATTTCGTGTGTTAGAGAGCACGTGTTTCTGAGCACACATGGGTGCTGCGGTGCTTTAATCACTCAGGTGTAAAGCAGCTTCATTTCTGCTCTGAGCTGATTATAGATAATTACAATAACATTGCCTGGAGAATGAGTGGGGTGTGAAGAGGGGCGGTGATTCATAGATGGGTTTGTGTGACCGTGATTGGTCTGATGAGTCAGTAGACCTAGGAATTGAAACTAATTTATTATCAAAGCTTATGATTTTGATAAGTAACGCATATATTCATTCTAACACAGAGGCAGTCATTTGTACAGTGGTGCTTGAAAGTTTGTGAACCCTTTAGAATTGTCTATATTTCTGCATAAATATGACCTAAAACATAATCAGATTTTCACACAAGTCCTAAAAGTAGTTAAAGAGAACCCAGTTAAACAAATGAGACAAAAATATTAGACTTGGTCATTTATTTATTGAGGAAAATTATCCAATTTTACATATCTGTGAGTGGCAAAAGTATGTGAACCTTTGCTTTCAGTATCTGGTGTGACCCCCTTGTGCAGCAATAACTGCAACTAAACGTTTCCAGTAACTGTTGATCAGTCCTGCACACCGGCTTGGAGGAATTTTAGCCCATTCCTCCGTACAGAACAGCTTCAACTCTGGGATGTTGGTGGGTTTCCTCACATGAACTGCTCGCTTCAGGTCCTTCCACAACATTTTGATTGGATTAAGGTCAGGACTTTGACTTGGCCATTCCAAAACATTAACTTTATTCTTCTTTAACCATTCTTTGGTAGAACGACTTGTGTGCTTAGGGTCGTTGTCTTGCTGCATGACCCACCTTCTCTTGAGATTCAGTTCATGGACAGATGTCCTGACATTTTCCTTTAGAATTCACTGGTATAATTCAGAATTCATTGTTCCATTAATGATGGCAAGCCATCCTGGCCCAGATGCAGCAAAACAGGCCCAAACCATGATACTACCACCACCATGTTTCACAGATGGGATAAGGTTCTTATGCTGGAATGCAGTGTTTTCCTTTCTCCAAACATAACGCTTCTCATTTCAACCAAAAAGTTCTATTTTGGTCTCATCTGTCCACAGAACATTTTTCCAGTAGCCTTCTGGCTTCTCCACGTGATCTTTAGCAAACTGTAGACGAGCAGCAATGTTCTTTTTGGAGAGCAGTGGCTTTCTCCTTGCAACTCTGCCATGCACACCTTTGTTGTTCAGTGCTCTCCTGATGGTGGACTCATGAACATTAACATTAGCCAATGTGAGAGAGGCCTTCAGTTGCTTAGAAGTTACCCTGGGGTCCTTTGTGACATCACCGACTATTACACGCCTTGCTCTTGGAGTGATCTTTGTTGGTCGACCACTCCTGGGGAGGGTAACAATGGTCTTGAATTTCCTCCATTTGTACACAATCTGTCTGACTGTGGATTGGTGGAGTCCAAACTCTTTAGAGATGGTTTTGTAACCTTTTCCAGCCTGATGAACATCAACAACGCTTTTTCTGAGGTCCTCAGAAATCTCCTTTGTTTGTGCTATGATACACTTCCACAAACGTGTAGTGAAGATCAGACTTTGATAGATCCCTGTTCTTTAAATAAAACAGTGTGCCCACTCACACCTGATTGTCATCCCATTGATTGAAAACACCTGACTCTAATTTCACCTTCAAATTAACTGCTTATCCTAGAGGTTCACATACATTTGCCACTCACAGATATGTAATATTGGATCATTTTCCTCAATAAATAAATGACAAAGTTCATGTGAGGAAACCCACCAACATCCCAGAGTTGAAGCTGTTCTGTACGGAGGAATGGGCTAAAATTCCTCCAAGCTGGTGTGCAGGACTAATCAAAAGTTACAGGAAATGTTTACTTGCAGTTATTGCTGCACAAGGGGGTCACACCAGATACTGAAAGCAAAGGTTCACATACTTTTGCCGCTCACAGATATGTATTATTGGATCATTTTCCTTTATAAATAAATGACCAAGTATAATATTTTTGTCTCATTTGTTTAACTGGGTTCTCTTTATCTACTTTTAGGACTTGTGTGAAAATCTGATGATGTTTTAGGTCATATTTATGCAGAAATATAGAAAATTCTAAAGGGTCCACAAACTTTCAAGCACCACTGTATATACAACATAAAGCCACAGTCACCATGGAAACAGGACAAAGTAACAGGGAACGTCAACATTTTTCTCAGATACGTTGGTAAATTGCTAAGAAAAGACTCCGTATGACTGAAATGACACTTTAATTACATTTAGTGTTAAGTGCTACGCAAACCTCCTTAGAGAAACATCAACATTGTGTCACAACTGAGGAACTCTAAGCTTACCAAATAATGAATACTGTGAAAGTTATTTCTTCATATATCATTTATTAGATCATTTCAAGATTAAAAAAGGGAACAGCTGCAGCGGAAAGTGATTTAATTATTTTAAATAGTGCAACCTTTTATTTTGTTCTATTTTTAAGGATGATAGATAACAATTTGAGAAAACAAAGTTCTTTTTGGGGTGGCACGGTGGTGTAGTGGTTAGCGCTGTCGCCTCACAGCAAGAAGGTTCTGGGTTCGAGCCCCGGGGCCGGCGAGGGCCTTTCTGTGTGGAGTTTGCATGTTCTCCCCGTGTCCGCGTGGGTTTCCTCCGGGTGCTCCAGTTTCCCCCACAGTCCAAAGACATGCAGGTTAGGTTAACTGGTGACTCTAAATTGACCGTAGGTGTGAATGTGAGTGTGAATGGTTGTCTTTGTCTGTGTGTCAGCCCTGTGATGACCTGGCGACTTGTCCAGGGTGTACCCCGCCTTTCACCCGTAGCCAGCTGGGATAGGCTCCAGCTTGCCTGCGACCCTGTAGAAGGATAAAGCGGCTAGAGATAATGAGATGAGATGAGAAGTTCTTTTTGAGATACTGAACAACTCGAGTTGATGAATATGTGATAAGAGCTAAAGAGCTAGCTTACCTGCTAGCTACATTAGCCTGGTGGCTTTACATTTGGGTCAAGAGAAAAGCAATGTATTTAACCAAATTATTGTTTTTTTTTTTTATTATTACTATTTTTCAAAGTTGTGTTATAATTATGCTATTACCCATCATCACCAATCATGTTATTACCAGCAGCAGAGCACTTCATGCAGAGGTGATGTCTGCATCTGCAAGGTTTACACAAAGATCAAGCACTACGGATTCTAATTGGTTCGTCACCCCCGAGTGCTCCAGTCCTGCAGATGGCACTGTTAATATTTTTTCAACAGTTTCTGCGACTCTACGGAAAAGATTGTCACTTCTTAAATTCAATCATTTTGGAATGAATCCTCTCATTTGCAACGACCAGTACAGGCTTGGGCACGTAGCGCATTTGTCCACTAATCCTACATGCTTACGTTCGTTTTACGTCATAATTGTTTGTCTCTGCAGGAAGTATCACGTTATGATGAAGCGGAACATGTTACAATATGATCACCGCAGCGTTGTTGTTTGAATCCGATTGCACTGATTAATTTTCTATAATAGCAGCGTTTAACAGTAGTTCATAGGTTTATATTAATGTACTCATTCTAATCCGTTATCGTTTCCATAGTAACAGCTATTTTGCATGGCCACAGGGATTTATGCTTTGTGGCTGCTTGGTAATGAAAAAAAGCTGTTTTTCATTTCAGAAGAAAAAAAAAGAGACCGCTTATAGCTGCTATAACATAAATGATGGTGCAGCATGTTGGTGTAGTGGTTAGCACTGTCGCATCACAGCAAGAAGGTTCTGGGTTCGAGCTCAGTGGCCAGTGGGGGCCTTTCTGAATGGAGTTTTTATGTTCTCCTCGTGTAATCCTTTCCTCCAGGTGCTCCGGTTTCCCCCACAGTCCAAAGACATGCAGTTAAGTTAACTGGCTAGTATAAATTGCCCCTACAGGTAGGTGTGAATGTGTGAGTGTTCAGAAAGGTATCGGCCACCCTACTGCTGCCATTCTGGCCAAGCCAACCAAACATGGTTCGCCTCAAGCCCGGATCGGGTTCGGCAGCAACGACGATGAACGTAAATGATAACATGAGCCAACTTGGTTCACGGAAGTTCTGCAGCATTAAATTTAATAGTAAACGGTTAAAAGTGTGGCTCGCCATTTATAAGTAAATGAAAAATTGCTGACAAGTGGCTGTGGTATAAAACATTTCAGGTGTTGATTATTTTCCCATAAAAGCACAGCCTGAAGGGTTTTTATTCTATTTTTATATAAAGTTCACAATACTTTATCCAGTATATGTGAAGATTATAAAAATGCTTTGAAATATAATGTGTATATATATATGATCAGTTATAAAGCTTTATGATTGTGGGATTCATGTCGTTTCTTTTCCACTGATGGTCGGTTGTAGTGACTTTTGATCCCAGGATGCGTGTATTCTGGAGTTTACTCTCTCTACTGTTCCTTGTGTGTGGGTCTGATCTCACCTTGTGTGACCTTTGACCCTAAAGTTTCTATCCTCTTGTCCTCTCTTCCTCTCATCCTCCCCCCACGTCCTGTGTGTTTCTCTTGCAGCCCGGTCACTCTGATCAGCATGTGTCCTGAGCAGTATGAGTGAGTATATACACACCACAACCTTCATCCTACTCCTCACCGACAGAGCATGCTGCCTGCACGACGCATGAGTTCACCGAACCACCTGCACCCCCCCGTCCCATCTTTCCTTCTCTTTCTGTCTTTCTCTCTTTGTCTTAACCATCTGTATTCTGTCCATCCTCCACATTAACAGTCCTGTCCAGTAGCTCGGCAGTTTTATTAGCTGAGATTCTACTAGCTGTTGGCTAGTTTATGTGTTTTACCGTATTTTCTTTTGTTTGTTATAGGCTGGCTCAGTCGCCTCAGCTTCCCCATGATGACACGCACTCGAGGATAGAGCAGTACGCCAGCAGGTAACCATCTTACACACACGCGCACATCAGTGTACACTCACTCAAGGCAATATGGTAATGTGCAACCTATTACATGTTGCTGTTTGCATAATGAATTGCCGAGTGGAGGATGATTTGTGGAGCCATTTACTTTTGCAACACACACAAAGCTCTAGCATCAGTAAAACCCTGCTTTGGCCTCAGCGCATAAACAGACTTAACGAAAATTCATTCTTTTGTCCGTGAGCACTATCACCATATTTTCTCACACACGCACACACACACGCACAAGCCAACACACATACACACTCCAAGTTATTATAGGACTGTAAATGTTTGCCGCTCCTCACGCTCCAATCCCATTATGCGCTCTTTGGCTGGATGAGACATTAATCCAGCTGCCAGGCCTGAAAAATATTCAGTGTGTGTGTGTGTGTTTTCGTGTTTGTTTGTTTTTCCCCCCTTGATAGATTATTTCCGCTCTCAATATTAAAATATGGAAAGGAACAGCTGTGATATGAAAGTGTGTTTAACAGGTTGTGTGTGCTTTTGCATTAGATTCGTTCTGTTTTTTCTTGTTGGAGTTTTGATTTTTACTCCATCGGTCCTTGCATTCAACATGATGCACACTGCAGCTCATTTATCCTTATCTGTTAATAAAAGCATGGATTATGTTCAGTAGCTGCTCTCTCACAGTTGTTATATCTTCATTATGTATTCTTTCCCCAAGTGGGCCCTTACGTGCGCACCTGTCTGATTACAGAGGATTTGTGGTTAGAAATCTGATCTGATTTTCAGTATCTTTTCTTCAGAATGTGTGAAAATTAAGATATGGCTTTGTGTGTGCACAATTATATGCAATGGAAAAGTACAATACAAAGTGTGTGTGTCTCTCTCTCTCTCTCTCTCTCTCTCTCTCTCTCTCTGGTTCACTCTCAAAATGATCTCATGTCTTTTTCTTTCATTCTCTCTCTTACATTATCTATTTGTTTCTCTTTCTGTTGTCTGTCTCACACTCAAAAAATCTCACACTATCTTTTTCTTTCTCTTTTTTCTTTCTCTCTCTGTCAAATATCTATCTTTACTACTTTCTTTCTCCTTACCTCTTTCTGTCTGCCTGTGTCTCTTTCTCTGTCTCTCTCCCCCTGGCTGTATCTCTCCATCTCTATCATATTTCTCTGTCTATCTGTTTCTTTCTCTATTTCTGTCTTTCAAAAAATCTCTGTCACTCGCCCTGTGTCTCTCTGTCTCTTTCTCCATCACTCGCCCTGTGTCTCCATCACTCTGTCTCTTTCTCCATCACTTGCCTGTGTCTCCATCGCTCTCTTTCTCTCTCTCCATCACTCGCCCTGTCTCCATCACTCGCCCTGTGTCTCTGTCCATCACTCGCCCTGTGTCTGTCTCTGTCTCTCTCTCCATCACTCGCCCCCTCTCTCTCTCTCTCTCTCCCTCCCTGTCTCTCAGGCTGGCTCAGATGGAGCGCTCTAATGGTTCTTTGCCTACAGACAGCAGCTCAGCCACCGGAAGCATGTAAGTACCAAAACTCCATTACCCATAATGCATCAGTACATCAGTGCCTCTTTCTCTAAAACATCCAGAACAGTTTATATTTTGTGAAACAATTTCTTATCTCCTGAAGAATTTATCAGGCAGGCTCTGTTCTAACAAGGAGGACAGCAAGAGATACAGGATTTTATTCAACTCGTGTCAGAGAGTATCAACAAACATGCGCACATGCGCGCGCACACTCTCTAATCCTTTCAATCTTTACACAGATGTGTCAATTCAATAAAGATTTTACTGAAAGACTTCAGTAAAGACTTAATGATGGTCGTGCTCGGAAAGAAGAATGAGCTCATTAAACATAATAAACGTCTCTGTGTTTCTGAATCATAAATTACTTCAGAGCTGAGAGGAGACACCTCAAGATGAAGTTAGTGTGTGTGGGAGAGAGTTAGAGACTTGTAGTCACTCTGAGTAGCTCTCCTGAGCAGAGCCAGAGGACCTCGCGCTCATATTCGGGTAGTCCTATAAATTTCACCTCAGCCGAGCTTAGGGACAAGTTAGCCAAGCGTTATAGACTTAATAGCTCAACCATAAGGCAGCCGAGATCTCCATCTGTGTGTGTGTATGTGCCATTTAAGTGGATGTGTTAAACCTTTCCTCTGATCTTATTTTTTAAACCGTGTGTCAGGCCAGAAACATCAGGAAGTAAAGCTGGCTTATGATTGATGCTCCTGGTTTAAGTTGGAAATACAACACGCCTTTGATGTAAAGCCACAGTGGCTGTGAAAATGAGACAAAATAACTGGGAATGTTGACATTTCTCTCAGATGTGTTGGTTAATTACAAAAAAGCAAAAAAAGCCTCTGAGTAATGGCAATGCTGGTACATTTAGCATCAACCGCTAACACCTTCGCCATATTGAGAAACACCATGTGACCGCATGAGAAGATTTCAAAGTAAACCATGCAGTTTTTCAGATAAACACTACTAACATGCTTCCATTTCGATATAAGGTACAATAAAAAAATTTAAAAAATCATGACTACTCATAACAGTATGGGCGGCACGGTGGTGTAGTGGTTAGCGCTGTCGCCTCACAGCAAGAAGGTCCTGGGTTCGAGCCCCGGGGCCGGCGAGGGCCTTTCTGTGTGGAGTTTGCATGTTCTCCCCGTGTCCGCGTGGGTTTCCTCCGGGTGCTCCGGTTTCCCCCACAGTCCAAAGACATGCAGGTTAGGTTAACTGGTGACTCTAAATTGACCGTAGGTGTGAATGTGAGTGTGAATGGTTGTCTGTGTCTATGTGTCAGCCCTGTGATGACCTGGCGACTTGTCCAGGGTGTACCCCGCCTTTCGCCCGTAGTCAGCTGGGATAGGCTCCAGCTTGCCTGCGACCCTGTAGAAGGATAAAGCGGCTAGAGATAATGAGATGAGAATGAGATGAGACTCATAACAGTATATTGCAGCGATAGTGACATTTAAATTGGATATTTAAAAAAAAAACCTCATTGGTTTATGTTTGGTCGATCCTGATCAATACTGATGTGGCCCCTGAATCTACCCTCCTTTATTTATTTATTTGTTTGTTTGTAATATTTGACAAATTTTAAAACTGTTACCTGTATGAAAAGGATCCTTAAGGATCCAGAGATCCAAATATCTGCGTCTCATATATTATATGATGAACATTGTCTTGTATGGAAGTAAGTGATACTGACTGTTTCCTGGCTTTCTTTTCTCTAAATATTTGCTGATAGGAACAAAATATTGGTGAGATTATGAGATTAATATACACTATAGATATGCCATCCTAGCAGCAGATCATTAAACAGTTGCTCATCTCTGTCACAACACCTGAGCTGAGAGACGGTGATGATAACGACGATGAGGGTGAAGATGTGGAATGAGTAAATCGCAAACCAATGCGATGATTAGAATAAAAATGAGGGAAACTAGAGGTATAAAGGAGGTGAGGATAAAGAGCAGAAACTACAGGTCAGCTCATTAGCTAAAGATCAAATGGTGTATTGCTTCATGTTTCAGTCCTCAGCGTTATGCCAACTGACTGAACCTGGTGGTGTGTTAGCGTTTAGCATGACTGATTTTAAATGAGCAGGGTCAGAGGTCAGAGAACATTCACTACAGTGTTATGTAGCCTTCAAATATGAGATGGCCAATTAAGCATGGTAAGAAGCATTTTCTTTTTCAGACTGCTGCACTGTCTGTACGGTTGATCCTTTCAAGGCCAGGCAACACTTTCAAACAGTTACACTTGTCTGAGCAAGAAGTATATCTGTTATGCTTTTCTTCTAGTGTTAAAAACCAGATCCTACACAGAGCCGATTTAATGAAATAAAAGAAACGTTTTCCATTTACTACATGTCCTTGCTACTTTCCAGATCCTAAAAGCTGCCCTGTTGTAAAAGGAGATAAAATAATGAGTGAGACAAAGGAGGATGAGAGAAGCAGACAGGCAGTGTTGAGGGAGCTGAGCCGGCAATGGCTTTTTTAGATTGAACCTGATTGAGGCCAAGTGTTCCTCCTCTGAGACGTACACTACATCTGAACTCCTTTCTCATGCTTGTTGTCCCCTTAGGTATTCTCTCTTATCTTCCTCTTGTGTATAGTATCTTTCACACCTCTTCTTTTCACTTGCATCTCTCATTCCTGTCTCTTTAATGTCTCTATTCCTAATTGTCCTGTCCAACCCAGTGACACGCTGAGCTCCGGCTGTGTCCTAATAAGGAGCTTGCTTTGAGGCTGGCTTCTCATCACAATGTTAGCTCAGGTCTTTGATGTGAAGTCCAGGTAATCTCCATGATTACATGCTGCACGATAATGGGTCCAGGACAGGAGCGGGGTCCAGCGTCTGTGCACAGTGTCACATTTCCGGGGAGCATGCAAGGTCAAACCTGAGCCTCATTTTGAGATCCTCATTTTTACACGTGTGATCAAACAAGAAAGAAGAAAAACGGCAGATAGTGGAGTTGCAGCTTGATTCACAGGTTGAAGCGTAGTGAAGATTTACATCCATAAATCTTATCCTGTCGAAGTCATACTCATGTTGCATAGTGGAACAGTTCAGATTATTAGTACTGTTGCAGAACATGTTAGTCATCACAGGATATGGTGAAACTGATGTTACGGGCTGATAGATTCATCACTGTGAAGTAACAGGATCGAACATCAGCTCCGTCTGTCCATTTAAAGGTGCTGACTGCAAAGTCATCTGAAATTTTAAATTTTTTTTTACTGTGCCCGTTTTCCTATGTCCCGCAAAACAATATCATGCGGACGAGATGTGATCATTTTGATTCCTGAGGGTCACTTTTCTCCATTTTGGGACTGTTTTCCTCCCTCTTGAGGTAAACAGTACAGCCTGACGGAAACAGCCGAATGTGATGAGCTTTAACTAATCAGCATAACTATGTTGGTGGAACTGCGTCACACCAAGATGGCGACATGCGGAAAACATCGTGACTCTGCATCGACCTCGGAGAGTTTTGAGTCACAGGGATGTAATTTGTGGTTGACATTCGTGAATAGATCCGTGAAACAAAAGATGAATATATCTTTTCTCTGTTACTGCTTTTGTGTTCTTGTTTCTTTCTCTATAGGATCAAAACATTAGGTGTATAACTCCATACTCGCTACCGTGGAGTCGAGCTCATGCATTCTAAGGCCAAGTTTACATTAGACCGTATCTGTCTCATTTTCTTCGCGGATGCACTGTCCGTTTACAGACTGCTGAAAAACGGCGCGGACTTCCGCCTTGTATCACCTTTCATTAAAGAGTATAAAAGTATGAAAATACTGCAAATACTGATGCAAATACTGCCCATTGTGTAGTTATGATTGTCTTTAGGCTTGCCATCCTTCCACTTGCAAGTGGTAAGTGATATGCACTGAGATCTCACACACAGCGGCTCAGTCCCGAATCACTGCTCGTGCGCTTCACTCGTGCGCTCTGTGAGCTGCGCAGGGCCGGAGTGCGCACCCTCCAGAGGGCACTCGCTGTTCAGGGCGGAGTGATTTGTAGCGCAGGATGCCTGCGGAGCCGAGCGTATCCGTGTATTGGCGTTGCTGTGCGCACGCGAATCGTGTATTGGTGTTGCTATGTGCACGCTAATCGTTTTAAAAACGTTAATCTGATGATCCGCTGATACGGTCTAATGTAAACCCCACCTAAGGCTAAGATAGCTAAGCACTAGCTAGAATGGTTTCGCTATCTGTCCAGAAAAATGACATCATCTAACCTTGCTCTATCTCTTGCAGTTGCACTTACTAGGCAGCTTTTCTTTTCTTTTCCGCCAGCTTTTAGCTGGCAGCAGAGCGGAGTCCGCCATGTTTGCCCACACTGACTTGTTTTGGTTAAAAGTAGGTCAGACGCCCCACGGTAGTCATGTGATATTGTTGCTCACTTGCTTCGGCAAGCTCCGGAATCATAAAATGCGGGACACGTTTTATCTCAGCAGAACGTTTGCACGTAGGATACACAGTGTGTGCAGCATCGCAACATCTCGAAACTCCAATAGAAATAGAACATTTTGCCCAGAATACAACTTTGCAGTCAGAACATTTAATCATAATTTAAGAGTTGATTGGCCAATAATTACTTTATAGTAATAATTCCTTTTCCTCAGGAGCTAGTTATGAGTTATATAGTTATGAGTCACTTTAGCTTGAGTGTTCTCTTCAATCGCTGCTTCAAACTTAAACCTTTTCTGGATCATTCTTTTAATATACAGCACACAAATATGAATTAACCACGAGTTGGCCTAGTGGTTAGCATGTCCGCCTCTCAATCTGGAGACTGTGAGTTCTACTCATGATCGGGTCATACCAAAGACCATCATAAAAATGGTACCTACTGCCATCTGGCAAGGCACGCTGCAATACAGATGTGAGCGGGGAGTCAAACATTCACGGTTACCAGAGGACTAGCCCCCCACTGTAACCCTAGCTATGTAATAGGCGAGAGGCCGAGGGCTATGGAAATGGAGATCGGCGCCGCCCTATGCACCACATGGCATGGGAAGGACTTTGATTGATTTGATTGAAATACGAATTAGACTTGAATTCCTGTTTTCATTCATCACAGTGTAAATAAAATGAAATAATTTTTCATAATGTTTCCTGTTGCCACTTCTGATGTGGCTTTATTATTCCCTCTCCAGATTTTAAATGGAAAAAGGCACATTATCTTCACACCATTTCAGATTTACATAATGTTGCTTGAGGCTGGGGAGGACTATTAGTGGACTTCCAAAATGATTGTTCAGTGACAGTGGGTTAAAAACAGTGAGATGGAGTGAACTGGTGCGGTACTGATAAATATTTTGTCGCTGTTCTGGTTTGTTCTGTTTCAGTGAGTTTAATTCATTTGCACTGAACAGTCTATAATTTTGCAAAAGGATACTTTAGATATCATTTTCCACCATGTGCTTAGGGGTTTTCCCAACCTGTTAAATCTGTACACACGCTTGAGCTCAAATATATACACTCATTCGAGTATTAGAAATGTGTATTTGCAGATTGGTATCCTTAGGTTAAACGAGGACTGTTTTAATGTATTTATTTTACTTATTTCTAAGCCATCTGTGGTAGGAAGTAACAAATAGCGTTTTTAGCCTTCTTTTTCAACAGTCACTATGTTTACATGCACAAAATATTCCAGTTTTTGCTCTTATTTGAAAAAAGACAATAGTCCTATTAGGGCTGTGCGATATGGGAAAAAATGAATATCCCGATACATTTTCTCCATTTCACGATATACGATATATATCTCGATATATTTAAATCTCCTCTAAAGGACCCCATGAAATCTAACTTTTACTCTTTACTGTTTTCACTACAGTCCCTGCAGATTAAATAACGTTCTTGGTTAACTTTACAGGTGGTTTTCAACAACACATTTTAAATTTTCATGTTAGTGATTTAATCACAATTGAACTGAAATAAGACTATTTTTATTCAACAAAGATGTGGCACAAACTGCAAAAACAATCTTGAAAATTGCAACAAAGGGGCAACAGAATACAGAGCTGCTCAGAGCTCAAATCAAATCAGTGCAAGCTCAACACTGAGAAAGACATTTAGCCTAAATAAGAAAAGTGCTCATTCATTAAATTATTTAAAAAAAAAAAATAGATCTCCAAGCTATTAACCTGACTACTGAGAACCACTGGAACATTCACAATAGAGAGAGAGAGAGAGAAGAGAGCGATCTGCAAAACATAATTTTTCTCTTTGCACACTTTTGAACTGAATGTTTTCTGGCTCTGCCTCTCAGATGTGTATAATTCTGGTATTGCCTTCTCTGTAAAATGTCTGTGACCAGGCAACTCATATTTGGGATCGAGTGTGTTTAGTAATTTTTGGAAGCCTGGGATCATGTCTTCGGCAATGAAGTTAGTGATTGCATCCGTTATAGCTCTCTATCTCTGACTCGTTTTCTCATATGGGGTGGCTTTGGAGAACGAGGCCTCTATGGTCATTTGTTTAGCTCATGGGGGGTTTTAGCTCGTGGGCAAGTCATTCAGAGTTAAGAGACTCTTCATACTGTACCGGGTGAGTTTCAGGTGATGGAACATATTTGTAGCGCTGCTGCCTTTCGTGATGACAGGTTTTTTTGCACACTTTACAAACTGGCATTTGCTGTTCCACGTCCTCCTCACGATATCCAAAAAATGCCAGATGACTGATCCCTTACTAGTTCTTTTAGGAACCAATTCGTCCGCTTCCATTTTTAATTTGTCGCTGAAATTGACAGAGCTTACACGGTAGCCTATGCAACACCAGCGATTGCAGGAACTGAGTCAGCGCTGTAAACCAAAACTAGAAAATCTTCCCGCAAGTTCCTTTCAGCACCTAGATGTCACCTGGGATTGGTTGGCGAGTGCATGACGTTATTGGTGGCTTTTTTAATTTTTTAAATTTTTATTTATTTATTTATTTTTACCCTTAGGCAGCCTCTCACGTTACTGCCTGAGGGACAGAGAGAAAACCGCCGGAAAATGTTTTAAACAAACATGAAACAAATGCAAGTCGGCAGATGACCATAAAATACTCGATAGTTACGATATAATAATTATGTATCTCACACAGAATTTTCAGAGATATATTGAGTATATTCGATACTGTATATCGCACAGCCCTAAGTCCTATTAAGCTGTTGATATGGTAAGTGAAAATGAATATTCCACTAATATTCCCATTTACATGCAGCCCTGCGTACTACAATTGTTTAGTTGGCTTGTGTACAATGCACAGAACTGACTGTAAACATTGTGTCGCAAACTGCTATAAAAACCCCAGTTGAGACGCATATTCCAAATGCACTGTATACATGTCCAAAAACTGCTCCTAAATCACAAATAATATCGGCATATCCCACAAGTCTTTAATGGGAAAATGCTAAACTCGGAACAAAGCCAAATTCAGAATACCCAAACAGAATATTCTGTTTACATGAGCCGTATCAAACTCTGAATATTGTGATACTCGGAATAATAGTGAAATATCTGTGTGCAGGTAAACATACTGAGTGACTTTCAGTTAGATCTGAAGAAAACTGTCCTTTTTTTTTTTTTAATTTGGTTAATAACAACTCAAAATTTTACAAAACTCAAACTAGGCTAAAAAAATCAATTCAGTTGAATATCTTGCCTTGGAGTGCTTTCTCTATTATTGATGGCTAAAAAGCAATAACATAATTGAGAGACATTGTTTATTTTATGAGAACCTTTGATCATAAATCTATAATTTAGCTTTATTATGTGTAGATTTTCTGCAAACAATTCAAAATGAGCGCCAACATTTCTGTATTTTTAGGAAGCTGGGAATAATACACTTATGGGGTGTGCTTTTATATGAAAATAATCAACAACTAGGTGGTGTAATGCAGGCCGACACGAGGTGGAGTTATAGTTACAACCAAGAAGTTAATTATTTTTTTATACGAGCAGTGTTTTATTCCTCATACATCACAGCTGTTCCCCAACACTAACATTTTTTTTATTTAGTAAAGAACGAAACATAGTTTGTCTTTGTTCCAGCAGCTTGTTGTGTTACTGAGAAACTGGAAAGTTGATGACTTTACTGTGGAGAGAAAACTTAAAGTAACAGCTTTACCTCTGACGGACACTGGAAACTCCTTTCATAAATTCAGAAAACTTCACCAGATCAACAATTCTCAGAGCTGCTGTTATAGAAAAGTAATAAACATCTTAGGACCGATCAGAATTAAGAATACAACAGCTCTGTGACACAATTGACGTTCAAAATGGGAGGAATGATTTCTACACTAATAACTGAATAATAATAATAATAATAATATCTGTATCTAGGGACGAGGAGCACGCTTTGATCTTACAGTACTGTCAGACTCTGGGCGCTGAGGGCGCGTCTTGCAGCCAACCTCAAAGCCCCACCCACACACCCAAATCCCACGCCCTGAGTCTGCACGGCTCTGGACCGGCGCTGCAGAGCCCTGCTCAGATCCTGCAGGCTGTAGAGAGGGAGGAGAGAGGAGAGCTGGAGCGCATCATCACTCGCCTGGAGGAGGAGCAACGGTATGAAAATATGCAGTTTGTCAAAACACGCTTCATACACAAAGTCCCGCCCACTTCACCTGCATAATATGTAGCACAATAGGCTGCCATGCAGATATTTATAAACAGTTTGGTGAAACGGCAAACTGTTGAGCAGAAACTGTATGCAAATGAACATGGAAAGTTTAGGAGAATAAAATAAGATCGATTCATGCTCTTTTCTTATGTGATGGTGGAAAAAGGCGTTCGCAGTCATCGCTCTGTGATGAGATCTGGATGACAGGTGGGACTTTGCAGTGACAAAAAATGGATTTAAAAAAAGAAAAATGGCTTTTTTTTTCCGCTGGCATCTGCTGTGCTGTTTAGAGTTTTAATTAGCTGTGTTCCTTTTTTTCCCCCCTTCAGAAAGCTGAGAAATTCTTCTGCCTTATGCTGATTTGTGAAAAGAAAATGTCTGCTAGCAAGTTTTTCCATCACCCAAAGAAATCCGGTTACAAAGTGCAAACTCAAACTCAGAATTTGACTATCACTGTGTGTGCGTGTGTGTAGAAAGCCAGACATGATAAGTGATGAGCAATACTGCAGATATGTTACTCACTGTATTACCATTATTCTGTCTGTGTTGCGAGCAGTATTACGCAGAGAGATACCACTGGCAATGGTTCATGTAGATTTGTAGCTGGTGAGTGTTGTAGCTTGGTATGCATCCCAGTGGGTTCACAAACTCTAATCACCACATTGGAGTCCATTGTAAAATAATACACAAGCTCTCAGCAGCCGTACCTCTGTATACACACAGACACTATACTTGTGAGGACCTTGCATTGATGTAATTATTAATGTAGCTACAACCACAATTGAAAAATGTAGGGAAATCATGTAAACCCTATATTTAATTGAAAATAGTAAAAAGACTAAATATCAAATGTTGAAACTGAGAAATTTTAATATTTTTTGAAAAATATATGCTCATTTTGAATTTGATGCTTGCAATACATTAAAAAAAAAAAGTTGGGACAGGGGTATGTTTACCACTATGTTGCATCACCTCTACCTTTAACAACACACTGCAAATGTTTGGGAACTGAGGAGACAGTTGTAGTTTTAAAAGTGAAATGTTGTCCCATCCTTGCCTAATGTACAATTTCAGTTGCTCAAGAGTTCGGGGTCTCCTTTGTCATATTTTACACTTCATAATGCACCAGATATTTTCAACGGGAGACAGGTCTGGACTGCAGGCAGGCCAGTTTAGCACCTGGACTCTTCTATGCAGTTGTAATCTGTGCAGAATGTGGTTTGGTGTTGTCTTGCTGAAAGAAGGAAGGCCTTCCCTGAAAAAAGATGCCGTCTGGATTGTGGCATGTTACTCCAAAATGTGTATATATCATTCAGCATTAACTGAATGATATATACACGTTTTGTAGCTTGTACATCTGCCTTCCCAGATGTACAAGCTACCCATGCCATGTGAACTAATGTACCCTCATAGCATCACAGATGCTGGCTTTTCAATTGTGCACTGATAACAAGCCGGATGGTTCCTTTTCTCTTTAGCCCGGAGGACGTGGTGTCCATGAGTTCTAAAAATAATTTCTATTTTTGATTCATCAGACCTCGGGACAATTTTCCACCTTACCTCAGTCCATTGTAAATGAGCTCAACCCCAGAGAAGGTGGCAGTGTTTCTGGATATTGTTTATATCTGGTTTTAACTTGCATTTGTGGATGCAGTAATGAACTGTTTTCACAGACGATGGTTTTCTGAAGTGTTCCTGAGCCCATACAGTGATTTCCACTACAGACACGTGTCTGCTTTTAATGCAGTGTCAATTTTATTTGTATAGCGCTTTTAACAATAAACGTTGTCACAAAGCAGCTTTACAGAATTTGAACGACTTAAAACATGAGCTAATTTTATCCCCAGTGGCGATGGTGGCAAGGAAAAACTCCCTCAGACGACATGAGAAAGAAACCTTGAGAGGAACCAGACTCAAAAGGGAACCCATCCTCATTTGAGCAACAACAGACAACATGACTATAACATTAACAGTTTTAACATGAAGGCAGTTTTGTTGATGTTGTAAACTCTTCATTGATGGAAACTTGAGTGCAAAACTGTTCATGACAACTGCAGTCCTAAAGTTAGCAAGTCAACTGTAGTCCTCAGCCATAAAAGCATTACTGTAAGAGTCCAGAGCGTCTTCCAAGTGTGACTTTCAACTGTCCATATGGGGCCGTCCTCCACAGGAGCGATGTGATGAGACTCCAACCAGACATAGGGCATCAGGATGGATCAGGCAGGTCCGAGGAGCAGAAGAGGTCAGCATCTCAATCCCAGGACCGACATGTAACTCAGAGGGACAGATTGGGGGGGAGAGAAAACACAGGTTGTTAGGTATGCCCAATGTCACCTGAATAAGTAGGAACAGTATACATATTGCACTGAGTACAAGCAGGGACTCCGGCAAAACTAACTATGACAGCATAACTGAAAGGGAAGAGCCAGAAGGTAACCCAGGCATGAGAGAGCCCCGGGACTTAAAGCAGCAGCCACTACACCGATAACAAACTCGAGTGAGCAAGCGAGTGGGGACTGACAGCATCCATACATCCCAGTTTACCAAAACACTCTGTCTGATGACCCTCCAGATCTACTCCTTTACCTCATAAACACCATTAACAAAAGGTTCCTTTTCTCTTTAGCCCAGAGGACGTAACACCTGACAGCCTGAAGATCACAGGCATCCAGTGTCAGTTTTCAGCCTTGTCTCTTGCATACAGAGATTTCTCCAGATTCTCTGAATCTTTTAATGATATTATGCACCATAGATGATGTGATCCCCAGATTCTTTGCAATTTTATGTTGAGGAATGTTATTCTTAAATTGTTGCACTATTTTCTCACGCAGTTTTTCCACAGAGTAGTGAACCCCTCACCATCTTTACTTCTGAGAGACTCCGCCTCTCTAGAATGCTTTTCTTTTTTTTAATACATATTGCCAATTAAGCTAATTCATTTTTTTACATTACACATAATTTCCAGTCTTGTTATCCCATCCCAACTTTTTTGAAACATGTTGCTGGTACTAAATTAAAAATGAGCATATATGAGCAAATTAAAATGAGCAAATCATTTTATTGTATGAAATTAAAACTGCAGTTGTGGGGAATTTCTCTCTGTAGGTGTCTACGTAGGGAGTATGATCAGCTGCGGGAGCAGCAGAGGCAGCGTGGTGTGGAGTGTGTGATGAACGTGGAGAATGCGGAGGGCACGGTCCCAGATGAGGCTGACCTGTTGGCTGAGGCTAAGCTCCTGCGGCAGCACAAAGGCCGGCTGGAGGCTCGCATGCAGATTCTGGAGGATCACAACAAACAGCTTGAGTCTCAGCTCTACCGACTACGACAGCTCCTGCACCAGGTAACACACACACAGCTCAAGTCATCTTGAGTCATGTGACACTTCAAGTCTGCATTATTTTATTTTGACTGGCTGATTTTGGACATTTTTCATGGCTTAATTAATGGCATTCCTGATGTCTGATGAATCGATAAATCGATTTGTAATGTACTGAGTGTGCACAGACTGCCTCTGTTCTTCATTATTTTTGTACCTTGGATTGGCTTTGCCTAACTGGCCTTGAGTGAATTTTTGTAATGTTCTGATTAGATCTAGATCTACTCATTCAGGTAACTTTACAATATATAGGAATATGACTAATACCTAAACATATATTGTTAACTAAGCATACCTGTGTCTCCTGGCTGGCTTACCCAACAACAGTAGTAGATTTTTTTTCTTGAGCACAGAGAAAAGTCAGGAGACGGGAATAAAGTTGACACAGTGGTGAGAAGTTTTAGATTTACTCAACCCAAATAACGTTATTGTACAAAGCAATAGGACTGTTAGCTATAACATACCTCTGTCTCCTGGCTGGCTCACCATCAACTGTTAGAAAGTATTTCTTGGGTGCAGAGAAGAGTTATAATATGTGGGTATCAATCTGACTTACACTACCATTCAAAAGTTTGGGGTCACCCAGACAATTTTGTGTTTTCCATGAAAAGTCACACTTTTATTTACCACCATAAGTTGTAAAATGAATAGAAAATATAGTCAAGACATTTTTCTGGCCATTTTGAGCATTTAATCAACCCCACAAATGTGATGCTCCAGAAACTCAATCTGCTCAAAGGAAGGTCAGTTTTATAGCTTCTCTAAAGAGCTAAACTGTTTTCAGCTGTGCTAACATGATTGTACAAGGGTTTTCTAATCATCCATTAGCCTTCTGAGGCAATGAGCAAACACATTGTACCATTAGAACACTGGAGTGAGAGTTGCTGGAAATGGGCCTCTATGGAGCACTTGCATGTGACGTCACAGCCGATCCAGATTGTGACAGACGCCATCTTGTCGGTCAAACGCCATATTCCGCCTTCTACTTCTACTTCTGCTTTTACTTCTACCTTTTCTTCTGGAAAACCCTACTATATACAATTCTACTACAATGGCTGCGGCTACAAGCTCTCCCTACCTGTGCACGTTTTTTATGTTTTTTGTGTGTATTTTTGCGTGTTGTTCGTCTGTACCGGACTTCAATATCCACTACAACCGTATGGACTTACTGGACATTGGTTTCCAGCAGAAAATGACGGTTTGTAGCGATTTCCATCGCATGCACAACATTCCGGACGAGATAGCGAGACCAGCAGGGTCTCCGTGGATTGTTATCGGAGGCAAAGCGAAGGAGGCGGCGCCGGGAGAGGAAGCAAAAGCGAGGCTGCAGAGCCGGCCTGTTGACTAAGCTCAGAAAACAGCCACTCAAATCTCCACTGCTAAGCCTCTATCTCTCCAACGCCAGATCCATGTAAACAAGACGGACGATTTGGAATTACAGCTGGAATTACCTTATTTTATTCTATAATCGGCTGGTCAGTGCTATACTCAATACTTAAGTGACTTACCCATCCAATGAGGATTCTTGTTTACAAGATGCCACATCTGAGTCGCTGACAAATCCTGAATTTCTGTAAAGATAACTATCCAGAGATTTATAAGCACGCAGTGCTTCACCACTGAACAGCGAGGGAAAGTTAATGAGGTAATTATACACGTCTGGGTATTCCGCTGGCAGTTCAAAATCCGGTCGTGAAAACTCCGTCCGGTAAGCCATAAGGGTCACTAATCTGTAGATCGTTTATTTTAGACATATATCTAGTTATCTGTTCATTAGAAAAATGAGCCGTGTAGTCCGTCGGTTGAAATTGATCCATTCTGTACACGAGTGCAGCAGTATTCAGCGGTGTTTTTGACCGACAAGATGGCGGTTGTGTACTTTCCGGTCACGTGACTGCAAGATCTCTATACACCTATGGAGATATTGCACCAAAAACCAGACATTTGCAGCTAGAATAGTCATTTACCACATTAGCAATGTATAGAGTGGATTTCTGATTAGTTTAAAGTGATCTTCATTGAAAAGAACAGTGCTTTTCTTTCAAAAATAAGGAAATTTCAAAGTGACCCCAAACTTTTGAATGGTAGTGTAGATTTGAGCAAACCTAGATCTGGATCTACTCACCCCAGATAATTTTACAGTAGATAATGATAGGACTGTTAGCCAGTCTCCTGGCTGGATCACCTATTAAATGTACTAAGTTAGTTTTTGAATGCAGAGAAGAGTCAGGAGACACAGAAATAAAGCTGACACAAAGTTGAGTAGATCTACTCATCCTGGATAACTTTACAGTTTATTACACTTCACAGATATGATATGACTGGTGTACAATCATACCTGAGTCTCCTAGCTGGCTCACCAGCCACTGATTACATTAAATGGAACAAATTATTTCTTGGATGTGTTAGGAGTGGCCAGGTTGTGAAACGCACTTAAGTAACCAAACAAGTTATTCAGTCTTGTGTTGTTCACTGTTGGAAGACAGCACGTTTGTCCCTGCATATATTTACTTTTTTAACTTGAATGTAATACATCTCTTATAAAACACTCCTCCTGTCTGAAAAGCTCACTTAAATATCACAGCTGGGTATTTTTGTCCTGCGCTACTGAACATTATTCATTAGGGACGTGAAGCTGTCAGAATCTTCATGCTAAATGACAAGACTGCATTTGACAAGAACAGTATAAACACATGAAGCAGCAGAGAGAAAGTGTGTGCGCGCTCATTTCTTCAGTCACTGGTTGTTTTTGTGATATCATTTATTCGCTGAAATTAGTCAAACATTTGGATTTGTAACCTTCGGCACTCTTTATTTAGCCTGAGCTGGATTCTGCAGTCAACGGAAGTTCCTCTTCAGGTTCTCTGAGTCAGGAGGCAAGAGGTCATCCAGAACACACAGGTAAAACTAAAAATACATTTAGCATTTTGGTTCTTCTTCTTCTTCTTCTTCTTTCCACCAACTTGGTGGTGGTGCTACTTTACTTCCAACATGTGATTCTTTTAAGAAAAGAGAAAATGTCCAATCTTCTCACCACTTTGAAATCTTGAGCATTATGTAATCAGACTCTGTGAGGTTTCAGAAAATTAAAAAAAAAAATTATCTCTTTATATATAAAACCTCAAAATGTACATGCAAAATGATTTAGAAAAAATATTATTATTTATAGTGCACATTCGACATTTGGCTTCTGTTCTATTTGCTGTAATTGCCAATAAAAGAAATATATTGATTAATTAAATATTTTTTTAAATTGTTCTTCCCTTAGAACACTGATTCATGGTTGCAACATTAATATTGCTATTTTTAACAGTAATTCTCAAACTCTGTGTGCACATATTGTTTGCGTCTCATTTTAACAATGATAAATTGAGTTTCAGAATCACTTTATTAATCCCCGGAGGGAAATTCAAATTTGCTACCAAGCTCCTGAATCAAAGAAGAAGTAAACAAGTCTAAAAATAGAAGATAAAATCGTCTGAAAAAAAAGAATAAATAAAAATAAAATAAATTTAAATAAGTTCAATAACTTAAGTAAAAGCAAAATGAAGTGATTTTATATACAATACAATTTCTATGGTTGCCATGGCGATGAAAATGGCACCATCCCAATACCAAACATAATATTTTCATTCCAGACCAGACCTTTTGAGAACTTTATGTAGTGGAAATGAGCAGCACGTTATAGTAATGTTGGTGTGTGGAATAGACAACTCTTTCATATTCGTGTGTGTGTGTGTGTTCTCAGATGACTTTCTGGATCATTGTTCCTCTTCTGATATGACAGACCTTATGGAGCAGATTAATAACAGCTTTCCAACCTGTGCTCGTAAGCCCTAACCATCTCTCTCTCTCTCTCTCTCTCTCTCTCTCTCTCTCTCTGTGTTTCTCTCACTAACTTTCTCCCATTGCAACTAGTTTCCATGACGCTTCCACTGCTCCATCTTTGTGCCTAGAAAGAAGTAAGCGGTGTTTGCATATCCAATTAGCACAGAGTAAATGCAGGTGAAAGTCACGGGTCGAAAGCCCATCAGCGGTTTCAGTTCAAAAATCCATTCTAATCTCTTCTCCTGCATTCGCTCATTGACCGCCTCAAACACATCAGAACGAGACCCAAATGGTACAGTTATAAAAGACTGTCTGCTCTGTTTGGTTACACTCGGGTAAGGGCTTTCTGAGGCCCTGTCCACACGGCAACGGATTCAGGTGAATCCGATACAATTGTTTATCGTTTCGGCCTGGCATCCACACGGCACCGGCGTTTTGGGTGCCCCAAAACGCAATCTTTTGAGAACGGGTTCCAGAGTGGAAAGATCTGGCAACGGTGCCGTTGCGAAGTCGTCTGGATGAGTAGAACGGATTTGTTTACGATGACGTCACAACCACATGACTGTGAGTGCTTCACGCCGGGTAGAAGTGTAACGAACTCGATGCGAGTTGTCAACAAATCCTATAACTTGGTTCATGAAACGCGCTTACAAAATATTTTCACTGTGAATATTTATTGTGTAATGGTGCAAAGTGAGAGAGAGAGAGAGAGAGAGAGAGAGAATAGCCCTTAGGGCAGAGTCAATCCCGCCAGCAAAAATAGGGAAAAAAAGGAGCGATCTCACCTCTTCAGATGTTGGTTTAAGTCCTACAATACATTCCTCAAAAAGGGCATAGAAGAACAAATTAATCCATCAGTGTGTAGCATTCAATTTATTCCAGACCATTAAAGACGCCGCCTTCCGCGTAGAATCATACGTCATCCTCGCCGCCATATTGGATGGGGCAAAGTGGAGAATAAAGATGCCTCATTCATGTGCTGCGTTTAACTGTACCAACAGGTTTACCGTCCAAACGAGATCACATGGGATTACCTTTCACAGGTGAGACTGGAAAAATACTTTTCATTGTATTTGGTCATTGTAATGTAATTTTACGAACATATTTTTCTGACTTTGTGGCTAATATGAAGTCTCGCGCATAATAGTTTATGCGCATGCGTCCTTACTACTTCTATTGTTCTGGTGTCTCCGAAGGGACCGTCTTACAGCGCCCCTAGAGGTGTGGCATGTGTATTGCATCGTTTTCAGCAAGCGTTGCGTTGCCATATGGACCTGATATTTTACTGATCGTTGCCCATGTGGACGCGATATTTTTTTAAATAACATCTCGTTGCCGTTGTCGTGTGGATGTAGCCTGAGTGTTCCGTTTCTGCTCCACAGGAGACGAGTCTTTAAACATTAGATGATGAGCTTTAAGAGAAAAATGGACCAGTTTCCTCAAGATTAGGGCAATTTATTTGTTTTAGAAAATTTGCAAACACTAGCTGATTACTAGATGAGCTTAATTCTTTTTATTTTCAAAAAACAGTATCTATTATTAAACACGGCTGAAATTTAGTTATAAATGTAATATTTCTTGTGTTCAAGCTCAAGATGTTGAAATTCTGCTAACACTCCTTTTGTAAGGGTATCTACATGGCAAAAACCAGCGTCCAATAGCATCTATACATGTAACTGCATTTAGCCAATAAAGATTCTGAAGCTAGTGGCCAGAGAAGTGTACAAAATATGAGCAACCATAAACCTCTTGTAAAGTTGGCCTTCGAGAGCAGTACTTCTAAAGTTCTCATATCGTCCAGCTTGCTGTCGAGTGCTTTGTTTTCGTTAGACTGACAGGAAGGGACCAATTTCTGAGTGTTCGGAGGTGTTGTTGGACATGCCATCAGTCATTCCTGTAGCTCTTGTCTCCCTCTGAAATTCATTAACATCAGTTCTCTTATAGAGCTCCATTTCCTCATGAGGCAGGAGACAGGAGGCAAGCATCCTGGTTAAATGAGAAGTTGTACATGTCTGGCTGCAGTTTATAACAACAAAATTGCCAATGAAGTGACCTAATTCTGTCTCTTTCTTCTTTTCCTTTCTAAAGCACCACCGAGCCTGTCCTCAAGATCACAGGTAAGACCTGACTGAAGTCTCAAGCTCCAAAAATATTCCACCTGTAACAGGTCAACATTTTGGACTTGATTTCACTCTTCATTCAGTCCACCATGCTCCTAATGCTCTTTTGGAAAGTTAATGTTAATGAGAGTCAGTTGCACTTGGTGCGTCTGAAAGCGCACAAAAGTGTGTCCCCCACCCACACAGAGGCTCAAAGGTCATACAGCAGTGACAGCTGAGGATGCTAAACAGAAGGAAGAAATTATAATAGGCATATAATGATGCAAAAAAAGAAATGAAAGCAATCAGTGAAAACTGGAAGTTGTTGAAAAAAAATTTCACTTTTCCCTCTAAATGTCGTTGATCAGCTAAGACAGGTTTTGACAGATGTTAATTTTTTTTTCTCTGTATCCATGAAGCTAATATAGCTAACAAGTCTAAAGCTGCTTTTACACGGGCAACGGGAACAAGTTGTGCCCACTTTCTTTCGTGTTTACACGCTCACTCTCTGTCAGTGGCAAACTGGAGGTTAGACAAGTGAACCCAAAAGTGCACATGCACAAATCACTGATCAGAAGCTTGTTTTTAACTTGGTTTATTGTCCTCTCACTGCTCGTTTCTGTAAACGCTCGGCGATTCAGTGATAAATCGGCTCATTTCAGCCCGATTTCTCCAAATCCAGCCAGGTATCTGCATCTGCCCACAACTGGATGAGGGTAAGAACTTTTTCTTTAGTCCAGTTATCACTGGGGTGGCACGGTGGTGTAGTGATTAGCGCTGTCGCCTCACAGCAAGAAGGTCCTGGGTTCGAGCCCCGTGGCCGGCGAGGGCCTTTCTGTGCGGAGTCTGCATGTTCTCCCCGTGTCCGCGTGGGTTTCCTCCGGGTGCTCCGGTTTCCCCCACAGTCCAAAGACATGCAGGTTAGGTTAACTGGTGACTCTAAATTGACCGTAGGTGTGAATTGTTGTTTGTGTCTGTGTTGCCCTGTGATGACCTGGCAACTTGTTCAGGGTGTACCCCGCCTCTCGGCTACAGATAATGGATGGATAGTTATCACTGCAATTTGCTTGGGATTTGCTTGGCTCCATGGTTTAAAGACAGAGAAGTTTTACAAGGAAAAGCACTTGAGAAGAACTGACTATTCAGTTTGATGTGAAGCAGGGCTTTGAACCAGAATTTTTTTCCTATTGGTTCGTTCCGAACAGAAACGGAATTTTAACGTTTCCGGTTTTGGGTTCCACCATTAAATAGACGTTCCCGAACCGGTTAGAACAAAAAAATTTCGTTCCCGGAACGGTTAATTACGTTCCCTGTCAGCTGTTTAACAAATGGCTATAAAATTATGTCTCTGTCTCATCCAGCTTAAGCCAAATGTAGGCTAATTCTATTACAACCTTCATTAAATAAGACAAGAAATAATTCAAAACAATTATTATTTCAAATGTTGGCGATTTGGATTCTCAGTATGTCTTCCCATCTACACAAACAGAAAAAGTGCCAAAAATGAAAGATAATTCGTTTAGTGTGTTACCAAAGGCGAGTCAGGCCCTATAGAGGGCTACCGCATGACGTCACCGCGCCGCGAGATTTTGTTAGGCGCCATATTGGAAGACCAAGTACACATCTATGCAAGTACATACATACATAAAACAAACTACACCTGAAATGTAGCCAGGGCCGGTTCTGCCCTAATCTGGACCCGGGTGCAACATCGCGCAAACCCCCCCCCCCCCCCCCCCCCCCAAAAAAAACAGTCTAAATCAGGACAACCATCACATAACTATAAATATTTTATATCAACTATTTTAAATAAATGGACTATAATCAATGAGCCTGCAGGCAGCCACGGCGGGCTGCCTCAGAAAAGTAACCATTCAATGACACAACTGAAAGCCTGCAGCCACGGCGGGCTGCCTTAAAAAGTTAGTAACCATTTGTCCTACCTTAAAACTCGTTTTGCATTTTCTGCCTCCTTTTTTGTATTTTCGACCCTCCGTTTATTTTCTTTCCTTTTCTGAAAACCCGATTTGTGTCCAGACATTTTGTTCTGCTACCAACGAACTAACTCGTCAGGTCTCGTCTCTCGAGCCCGCGATGATTCCCGTGGGAAGGGCAACAATTGATACATTTTTACAAACAGCCAATAGGGAGGTTGCAACGTTCAGGCTCTTCTTTGCTCAGACACTCAGTAATGCACTTACTCACTAGTAGTCCACCTTCCCGCTCTCTCCATTCAGTCAGCGAACGTCACACAGGAAGTGAACCCCAGTGGGTCATAGAAACTTGCGCAGGAGAAGAATGGCTTTTATTTGTAGGCTACAGAAACTTTGAGGAACGAAATAAAAACCGGTATTAACCGGTTACCATTATTTTTAATAAGCGTTTCTGTTCCGGAACATAAAAAATAATAATTTTTCTGGTTTCGTTTCTGTTCCATGTGAAATAGAAAAAGTTCCCGGTTTTCGTTTTCGTTCCTTGAACCGGTTCAAAGCCCTGATGTGAAGTGGTCTTGTCTAGATGATAAATGACCCGGATGAACGATACCGCGCATGTGAAAGTGTTTAGACGGTAAGCGGGACCAAGTTGCACCTGGAACAGAATGTTCCAGAACAAGTTGCACTACCCTGTAAAGTGGAGCAAGTTGTGCCCATCAGTGTCGAATTGTTCAGGAACAAATCATGTTTAGACGGGCAGTTGCGCTGGGGCAACTTGTTCCCGTGCAAGTGCCTGTGTAAAAGCAGCTTATGTCACCCAATGTGTCCTCTTTCCTGGAAATATACTTCCAAAAGTTACGTCAGTATTTACACAGGGAAAGTTACACATGATCAGAGTTGGGTTACGCACCTATTTAATCTATTTTCTGGGCACCGGGTTCAGATTATTGAAAAGCATCAGCATGTAGTTCATACCTCTGAGGTTGAAGATTTGTCTTGAGCAGAAGCATCAGAGATTTTTTTTTTCTTTAAAAAAAAGACAAATAAAAATGATGAAGGTGAAGAAATATGAATGAGAGGATTCAAGAATTGAAATAAAAGTCTAATAGAAGTCTATTACTATACCACCAATCTATGGCTGCATGAGTAGTTTTAATAACCGCAACAGTGGTTTAATTTAATAAAATGGCTTCCACGCTCATTATACAACAGTTAATAAAATAGCACTTGATCTAGCACATGCATTTTTTATATCATATGAAGCCATTAGTTGCTAAGAGGTCTTGATCATAGTGTGTGTGTGTGTGTGTGTGTGTGTGTGTGTATCATGCTATTAATTAGCTGTTCAGATTTATTGAGAATGATAAAATAATACAACTTTTTTGTTAACTCGTAAAAGAAAATGTGCATGGCTTCCACGCTCATTATACAACAGTTAATAAAATAGCACTTGATCTAGCACATGCATTTTTTATATCATATGAAGCCATTAGTTGCTAAGAGGTCTTGATCATAGTGTGTGTGTGTGTGTGTGTGTGTGTGTGTGTATCATGCTATTAATTAGCTGTTCAGATTTATTGAGAATGATAAAATAATACAACTTTTTTGTTAACTCGTAAAAGAAAATGTGCCCATGCTACTTTAATCATCTATCGCAACATTTTAATCATCATGAACAAATCTTCAGCGTGTAGCTGGATGCTATACAGTAAATCGGGTGGCCGTCATGGACTCTGAGAATGACTTTTTAAAGGAAGAATATGAGGATTCCCGTTACTGATTATCTCTTGGCTTTTTGACTACATTTAGAATAAGCAGGAATTTTTTTTTTTTTTACTTTTTTTTTTGCGCTTTAATGTGATGACAGTGCAGTTTGTACGCACTTTGCTGATGTGTTTAGCACATCTGGCGGCAATTAGAGGTGGTGATCAATAAGCTTTCACCTAAAGGCTGCCTGGATGTGAAATGGATTTGAACCTCACTTCTCCAGTATCTGAACGCTTCAACAGCTCCTCCGATGCATTAGACATCAATTAGAGGCCCATTTCATATGCTTTTCTCCTCCCACCAAACATTAGGCTGGATAGGATCAGTCCCACGTGGCCTTGGAGATGGTGTGTGTGTGTGTGTGTAAGAGAGCAGTTGAATCATTCTTTGTTTAAGCCATAAATGCAGTGGGAGGCAAGTGAACACTATCCATAAAACAGACTCTCTCTTGCGCGCGCGCGCACACACCACTTCATTCTTTTTCTTGCTCTTTTGTTCTGCCATCTCTAATGTGCATAATTACAGCATTAAGGCTCTTCCCTTTTCTAATACTGACCTGTTAACTTTGTCTTTCTGTCTCTCTCGCGCTCTCTCTGTCTCACACACACATGCTCTCTCTGTCGCTCATTTGCTCTCGCTCTCTGTCTCACACACAAGCACTCTATCTCTCTCGCTCTCTCTCACACACTCGCACTTTCTCTCTCTCTCTCTCACACACACACATGCTCTTTCTTGCTCTCTCTCTGCTTCTCTCTCTCTGTCTCACACATGCGCTCTCTCTCTCACCCTCCCTCTCTGCCTCACACACGCGTGCACGCTCTCTGCCTCTGTCTGCCTCACACACGCGCGTGCTCTCTCTGCCTCTCTTTCTCTCTCTCTCTGCCTTACTCTCTCTGTCTTGCTCTCTGTCTCACACACATGCGCTCTCTCTCTGCTTCTCTCTCTCTCACACACACACACTCTCTGCCTCACTCTCTCTCTCTCTCTCTCTCTCTCTCTGCCTCACACTCTCTTTCTCTCTGCCTCACACTCTCTGCCTCTCTCTTTCACTCTATCTCACACATATTCTCTCTCTCTCTCTCTCTCTCTCACTCTCTGTCTCACACACATGCTCACTCTCTCTCTCTCTCACTCTCTGTCTCACACACATGCTGTCTCTCACTCTGTCTCACACACATGCTCTTCCTTTGTCTCTCTGTCTGTCTCACACATGCTCTCTCTCTCTGTCTCTCTCATTCTCTCTGCCTCACACTCTCTCTCTCTCTCTCTCACCCTCTCTCTCCCTCACACTCTCTCATACACATGCGCTCTCTCTCTCTGCCTCACACTCTCTCTCTCTCACCCTCTCTCTCCCTCACACTCTCTCATACACATGCGCTCTCTCTCTCTGCCTCACACTCTCTCTCTCTCTCTCTCTCACCCTCTCTCTCCCTCACACTCTCTCATACACATGCGCTCTCTCTCTCTGCCTCACACTCTCTCTCTCACCCTCTCTCTCCCTCACACTCTCTCATACACATGCGCTCTCTCTCTCTGCCTCACACTCTCTCTCTCTCACCCTCTCTCTCCCTCACACTCTCTCATACACATGCGCTCTCTCTCTCTGCCTCACACTCTCTCTCTCTCTCTCTCACCCTCTCTCTCCCTCACACTCTCTCATACACATGCGCGCTCTCTCTGCCTCACACTCACTCTCTCTCTCACCCTCTCTCTCCCTCACACTCTCATACACATGCGCTCTCTCTCTCTGCCTCACTCTCTCTCTCTCTCTCTCTCTCTCATTGTGTCTGTTTTTCTGTCTCTTCTCTCACTGTCTCACACACTCACTTTCTCACCTTTTCTCTCTCTTTCTGTCTCACTCTCTCTTTATCTCTCTGATACAAACACAAACTGGCTCACTTGTTCTTCCTCTGTCTCCCCATTTGTCTCACTCTCTCTTTGTCTCCCATATAGTGACTGATGGTTAATTGTATAATGATGGAGGGCTCAGTCCCGCAGTCTCTCACCGCTGAGTCAGTGTGATCCTGCACAACCGTCCTGAATGTGCGATAAAGTGTTCAAACGGACCTCTGTGCTTTTTTGTCCTTCTTTTTCTCATTCCTTCAAGCTGTTTTATCTTCCTTCCTTTAAACAGTCATTCCTTAAAGCTTTTTAAACTGCTGCTTTCATCACGAGAGCATTTAAAGACGAAAACAAAGACGTATACTGACAGTTAAAGCATTTGTTTTACCCCATAACTCTGTGTTCACCCCCTCCTGTATCTCGTCCCCATTGTAAATGAGTGTGTGAAGCAGCAGGAAGCAAATGTCTCCTTTATCACCTGTACTGGATTGCATTTTACAGACAAATTAGTTTTCAGTTTAATTTTGCGGTGACAAATTTGCAAGATGAGGAGCAGCAGAGTGGGGGTGGAGGGAAAAAATAAAGTATTTATTTTAAAAATAAATAAATATATAATAAATAGAGGCATGAGTAATAATAATAATAATGTATATCAGTATAAGTAAATTAACAAAGAAATATGAAAAAATTATAAATAAAAGCCTTCAAGTTTTCTATTTTAGCAACCAAAACCAATTTTCCTGACCAAATAATTTCTTGCTCCACTTTTGAGTTGCGCCAGAAGGCTATTGCATGGAGAAGTTAATTAGTATGTCATTACAACTTTCACCAAAAGGGGCTGCTCATATGCAAAAAAAAAAAAGCTCTTAAAGGGGAACTGAAGTCATTTTTAAACTTGCTTTATTTCTTAATTAACGTGTTATTCAGTTACGTTTTCGGTTTTAGTAACCTTATATCGTGACTTGTATTGGCAACCAATTGCAATTAAATATTCTACTTATCGGCCTATTCGGTTTTTAGCCGTGTTGAATTTAGTTCGTTTGGTCCACGGCAGGCGTCGCTTATCCGCGCGATCTTCACGAGACTTGTGCGAGACTTCAGAACATGAAGTGTCAGCCAGGTGTCAGTGCCGCCATTTTGAAAAATGTTTTCCAAACAAAATCTTGCACAAAAACGAGTTTAAATGACGATTACTGCCTACTTTTTTCAAACTTTCCTGATTTGCTATCAAAACAAACAAAACTTCCGGCTTGATTACATCAGCATTCGAAAGAGGGCGTGCGCGTCTTTTGACAACATTGGCAGATGTTGGTTGCTTTAATTTCCGCTGTACATTTTACTTCCGTCCTACGATGTCTCGCACAGGTCTCAACGAATCTCGTTTACAGCCATCGCTTTGACATATGGACTGATATATTACAGAGCATATTTCAAACACTCATAACTTGCTATAGCAGTGACAAAATAGCGATCAAAAATGCATTCTTATATTTAATAAAATGAGAAATAGAATTTTGGTAATAAAAAATTTGCCTTCAGTTCTCCTTTAATGCTTCGTAGTAGCTTTAACAATAAAATGGCTGAATGTTGCTGCATTGTGGCTGTTTTTATACAGAACATCTCCATGCTACATGTGGCTAGTAATTTACAACAAAGACAAAGAAATGGTAGCAGTCTAGGGGAACATGCTAACTGTTAGCAAATTTTAAAACTGTTTCTGAAAATTCTGCTTTCGGCATAACTACTGAATGACCACCGCTGGCCAGATGTTGTGGAAAGTTTGTTAGCAGGATGCGTTTTCAAGATTGCTTGGTGTGATCATTCGAAAATAACGACCATCAAGGAATGATATTAGCGTTTGAGGAATTTCATAAAACAGCTGATGTTTATACTTCAATCAAATTTCTTGACTTTGGGTCAAAAAAGTCATGTTAACAAAATTATTTCCGTTGTTCTCAAAAGAAAAACAAAATTATTTATAACCTGATTTTGTGTGTGTTTAGGTGATGTGATGTGAGAGCTGCTAATGATGATGAAGTGTAAAGCGTTGACGTGACGTATGATGTGGTGAAGTCCCTGCATTTACAGACAACCATCACCAACCCGGAGTTCCTCACATCATCCTCGATACAGCTATAGTTCCACCACTGAATTCCCGACCACCGCGTCCATCACCCTGTCCGTCCGTCTGTCTGTACTATGCAACTGTAAATTCCGTGAACTTGTAGCTCGAACCTGATTTGGGTTTCTGCTTGGGATTTGTATGAATAATGCAGATGATATTTCGGCTAACGGGGGCTTCGGAATGTATAACCTGTTAAGCTTGTATTTCTATTTTTGTGCGTGCTCTCCAGGAACCTCCATTTACCTCCTTTACAGTTCTCAGATATTTAACACCGCCAGAAAAAAAAAACGAAGTTCTTTAAATCTTTAAAAAAAAAAGTTGTTCGACACATACCTGGGTATGAAGACCACTTGTGTTTTTGCCCCTTAATCAATCACCTCATACTGATAAATGCATGTTTCTCCCAGAATGTGTTTCTCCCTACTGTGTTTCTCGTGTTTTACAGCATAATCCGTGCCATCGCCCACAAAGTGGTTGGCTGTTCTTGGAAAATAATCCATGTGACCATGTTATTTTCCAATAACAGCACGTGCTGAAGTGTTCCATTCCTCATCCACCACACCAGTTTGCCAACGTTAAACTTTTTTAAATATTATTAAAGAGTGACACATTGTACTTTTTATCCGCTTATAGTTACATTTACTGTTGTGGAAACAAGTTCCTGTTCAAACCCAAACCCCTTGTGTAAATACTGTACATGTTCAGGAATGCTGAGATGTTTTAGCCCTGTGTGCCTATACAGCATCCATTCCAAGGAGAGGATTTGCGTGACGGAAATAAAGAGAGTTCTAAATTCAGATTTGATGATTATTTTTTTCCCTCTTTGAGTCGAATAGTTTTCTAAAGTCAAATCAATTCAGAAGAAAGCCATGATTGCCTTGCTACCTCAGACTCAACAGCGTTCATTTGCGAAATTTGTGCTTTTTTTTCCCCCTTTCTTTTCTTTTTCCGCAAAACCACAAAGAGAAACCTAAAACCACGAATCGTATATTTTAAATCACATATCCTGTCGCCACTTATTTAGTAAGATCAGGGTTGAGATTGAGATTAAGAGAGAGGCTGGAAATGAAAAGTCAACGATTTAAAAAAAAAAAAGTTAAACATGTTGTTGTTCTGTGAACTTTCTCATATATTTTTTTCCCTATGTGGTGTATTTTGTGCTTTTTCCAGTGAAGCATTAACACTACTAACCAGTCCGATGTGTCCCAGGCTGCGGGATTTGGACGCGTCGCATATCTCCGAGTGCTGATCTGAGATCAGGTTTTGTCTCATCTGTTGTGGAAGGACTGATCTCAGGTCAGCATCTCGTACGTCCAGGTCCTGATGTTGATTTTCGTGCTGTCACGTCCACTGAGCTGTGTTTTTCGTATCTGAGGTAGATCGTGTAGGCTGACCACACTACATGTAATATGGTTTTATTCCGAATAAAATTTTTATAATAAGCATTTTGTTTTTGTGTTTGTCCTTTTTTTGTGTGTGTGAGATTTTGTGTGCCTTAAAGACAAGCACATATTGTCTGTATGGACCTTATGAATAAAAGATGTAATCATTTATTAAATGCAGTAATCACATTCAGCTCATTAGTTCTCAATAGACAAAAGCAATGCGTTAACTCTGATGTAATTCTCGAGATGACTGTACTATTCATTAATAAGCCATGTTTACTCTTGTTGATGTATCAGTAATCTGTGTTGCACTGCTCTTTTAATGAAACAGATGCAAAAGTATTCGGCCCCTCCATGCAACGAAATGAGAAATTGGCACTTTATAAGGAAAATTTCAGGAGAGAAGCTACAATTATCCAGAAAATTAATTGGAAGAATCTGTTTTGCTGCAAGCTTTTGTACTATTAGTGAATACTACTACTATGAATAATAATGATGATGATGATGATAATAATAATAGGGGAGAGCAGGGAGACTTGTGACACATTTTCAGCTTTTGTAGGTTGTGCGAAATTCTTTGCAGGTCGCATAACATTCATATTGCATTAGAGAGCATTTACTATGCCCTCTTACCACAACGTTAGTTTCCCTGCTTGTTACTTATACTGGCCTTCAGGCTTCACTTTTTCTGTCATTATTTTTTGCAGGGAGACATGGGGAAAAAATAAAATACCTAGACCTACATGTTTAATTTTTACTTATTATCAAAACTTGTAACATATGAACTGTATGAACATACAATGTTGGTACAGCAATAGAAAAATGTCAGTTTACCCAAAACCTGATGAGACAGAACGGTTCCATTCTCAAGAAGGAATGAAATAAGCTGAATGTAGGTACACGCCCACATATTTTTATAACCCCGCTCCGGGGGGGTACTGGTATCTCCGTCTGTCTGAAACACCCTTTTTCTCGGCAACCACAAATCATAGCCACTTGGTGCCAAACTTCAGCTTGGGGTCCTGTACCACGTATACCGTTTTCAGGTCTGTCCCACATCGACTTCCTGTTTACCAACAATGTATTTATGAAACATATAGTGTGGATTTACAAAATTTTCATAACACTTTTCTCAGCAACTACAAATCACAACTGCTTGATATTTGGTACCGAGCTTCAGCTTGGGGTTCTATACCATGTGTACCGTTTTCAGGTCTGTCCCACATCGACTTCCTGTTTAACGACTGAATGTATTCACGAAACATATAGCGTGGATTTTGATGCTATTTCAAGAAGCAAAATGCTATTTCAGAATGACAGTTTACCAGGATGCTATTTGAAATCCCTGGGGAGAGACACTGCTCTTTACTTACTTGTTTCAGGGTTAATTATTTCTTGAAGTCAACATTCATAATAAGTGTCCTATTCCTTCAGTTGCTTGCATTCTGATATAAGCGATAGCTTGAAGATACACAAGTGAGCAGTAGCTCACAGGTGGTCTTGTTAACAAAACAATTAAACAATTTTATACTGTATTTATTAACCATAAGAAGAACCTGTACCATCATGGACATCTCATCTCTAGCCACTTTATCCTGTTCTACAGGGTCGCAGGCAAGCTGGAGCCTATCCCAGCTGACTACGGGCGAAAGGCGGGGTACACCCTGGACAAGTCGCCAGGTCATCACAGGGCTGACACATAGACACAGACAACCATTCACACTCACATTCACACCTACGGTCAATTTAGAGTCACCAGTTAACCTAACCTGCATGTCTTTGGACTGTGGGGGAAACCGGAGCACCCAGAGGAAACCCACGGACACAGGGAGAACATGCAAACTCCACACAGAAAGGCCCTCGCCGGCCCCGGGGCTCGAACCCAGGACCTTCTTGCTGTGAGGCGACAGCGCTAACCACTACACCACTGTGCCACCCACTTTCTCCCTACTTTCCTCTAAAAATAATGATAATGCAGAGTGACCACTAGTGGTGGGTGATGTGTAAGGACTAAAACAATTCTCGAGGAAAATAATCAACAGCTGGTTGAGATAAAGCAAAATTAATGTTAAAATTATTGTAAAAGTTTTATTTCCATTTATGCTACAGCAACTCATCAGCAAGTACAGTAAGCAGTTTTATTAATTCAGGAATATGTAATTTCCTATTTACATTTACATTCAATGTTGTGGAATGTCCATAAAAAGAAGTTAGTTCTTTTTATAGCTTATGTATATTCTAGCAGCAAAAAATGGTTGTTCCCTCACCAGCTTCTCTTTTATTCTTACTGTTGAAATGAGTAAAACAAAATAAGTAAATAAAATAGCACAGCTACCGAGAAACCAGAAAGTGTAAACCCCTCTGTTACAAAGCACTGACACTGGAGACTCCTTCAAGTCAACTTTATTGTCAAATATGCTATACATGCTCGACATGCAGCACAGATGAAATTTCAGTCCTCTCTGACCCATGGTGCAAACAGGCAATGCAATAAATAAAAATAGAATAATTGAAAAAGCAAACAATATAAACAGAATAAACACTCTAGATAAGAACTAGACATAGACTAAACACTCAAACAATATAAACAGTATAAACACTCTAGATAAAAACTAGACATAGACTAAAACACACACATAAATTGGTGCAAGTAAACATGAAGTAAGCAGTATAAACAATAAACTAATGGCTGTTAAGGTGAGGTAGTGCGGAATAGTGCAAATGAGTGAGGTAAAGTGAAATGTGCAGTCCCTGAGTTCAGTGTGTTAATGAACGTTGAGTATGTGTGAGTGTGTGTTTGGGGGGGGGGGGACTGTGAGGGTGACATGTCAGATGCTGAAGGGGGGCAGGGGGGTGTGCGGGCAGAATCTGTGGCAGGGGGCAGAGGGGGGAGGAGGGGCAGAACAGGGAGGGAGTTGAGCCTCCTGACCGCCTGGTGAAAGAAACTGTTCTTGAGCCTGCTGGTTTTGGCCCGGAGACTCTGCAGTCCCCAATGGCAGCAGACTGAAGAGGCTGTGAGATGGGTGGGTGGGGTCACCTGCAATCCTGATGGCTTTGCGGGTGAGGCGCGAGTTATAAATATTCATTAGAGAAGGGAGAGAGACACCAATGATCCTCTCAGCTGCTCTCACGATGCGCTGCAGGGTCTTGCAGCAGGACACGGTGCAGGCGCCGTACCACACGGTGATGCAGATGGTCAGGATGTTCTCGATGGTGCCTCTGTAGAATGTGTGCATGATGGGGGCCGGGGCTCTTGCTTTCCTCAGTTTGCGGAGGAAGTACAGACGCTGTTGGGCTTTTTTGGCCAGTGATGCGGTGTTGTTGCTCCAGGACAGGTCTTCAGAGATGTGCACACCCAGAAACTTGGTGCTGCTCACCCTCTCCACTGCAGCACCGTCGATAGATAGTGGAGCATGCTGAGTGTGCGCTCTCCTGAAGTCCACAACAATCTCCTTCGTCTTCTCCACGTTCAGGCGGAGATTGTTGTCCTTGCACCACATGGCCAAATGGCTCACCTCACTCCTGTAGATTGTCTCATCACCATTGTTGATGAGACCCACCACAGTCGTGTCATCCGCAAACTTAATGAAGAGATTGGAGCTGGATGTTGGTGTGCAGTCGTGGGTCAGCAGAGTGAAGAGGAGGGGGCTCAGCACACATCCTTGGGGGGCCCCCGTGTTCAGTGTGATGGTGCTGGAGGAGTTGCTGCTGACCCATACAGCCTGTGGTCTCCCCGTCAGGAAGTCCAGCAGCCAGTTGCACAGGGAGGTGTTGAGTCCCAGCTGGTCCAGTTTATGAATGAGCTGCTGAGGAATGATTGTGTTGAATGCTGAGCTAAAGTCTATGAACAGCATTCTGACATACGAGTCTTTTGTCTCCAGGTGGGTGAGGGCTGAGTGGAGGGCAGTGGAGATGGCGTCATCGGTCGAACGGTTGGACTGATATGCAAACTGGAAAGGGTCCAGGGCGGGGGGGAGGGCAGATTTGATATGCCGCATGACTAGCTGCTCGAAGCACTTCATGAGGATGGGAGTAAGTGCGACAGGGCAGTAGTCATTGAAGCAGGAGGGAGAGAGATCTCACAAACATGAGATAAACATCTTACAGAAAACGTCACCATATGAACAACTACATATGGTGATCAATAAGCTTATGTTATTATGCGGAGTGTCTGCCATCCAAGTCCATGTGAGTGAGTTGTTACTATAGAAACGTAAGAATGTACTGGAACGAGTGCATTGATATAAACCTGTGATTTGCCTTACAGCTGAAACTACTTCCTGTCAGAAATGCTGTTACAGGAAACAAATCAACACCTCCTGACCAATCAGATTTGAGACCAATTCAGCAGCACTGCACTATAAAAATAATCTTTCCAGACAGTTTTGAGATTTATGGTCAGGATAAGTGTACACTTTCACTAGTCTTTGGATTCAAACCCAGTATTGAGTCTCTACATTAATTAAAAATAATGTCGCACAAACCGAAGACCTTGTTAGAGATTGATTCGTTAATTAGCTTGCTAATAAACTTGTGCATCTCTTTAAAGCACACTTGTTTGATGAGACTTTATGAAGCTGCTGCACTTCTTGCTCTTTAATTTCAGCCGTCCTGTCAAATCCTGCATGGCTTTGACACACTTGGCAGCATTCATGTGTACTGCAGCAGCACCAACAGGTCAGGCTTCTCTTTTAATAATGGATGCACATAATTTTGTTTAAAATCAGAGGAGAGGGATTAAATAGGAACACAATTAGTTCTTTACCCTGGCCACTATGACCACATCAAATGCAGCATCTTCCAAAAAAATTAGAGGTGAAAAGAGAAGAAAAAGTTTGCTGTAGAGAACTGTAAATGGAAAGTCCTTGGGAAATCATGTTAGAGATCCTGAGTACATCTTTTAAAATATTTTTTACATTACTGAGTGGAACATCACCTCATGTTTTTAGTTTTTTTGTTGTATTGTGCCACTTTTTGGTGAAAGTTATTACCACCTCGTCAACTTTGAAGGAGGAGCAGAAGACCACCTGGCTAAATGGTCTGACACGGTCTCTTTTAGTTCACCCTCCTCCTGTTCCTGCGTTCTACACTGTCTCTGTAAAAGTGTCAACAAGTCATGACCATTTGTGCTCAAAGCACACAACACGCCGCAAGTCATTGATGTCGCTCCAGTCAGTTTTGTTATTTTCCAAATGTTGTTGCTTGTTGGTGTTGCCTGTTCCAATAAGAAATGGCCATAGCCTGGAGAATATTCCAGAAACCTATTTCCATGCCATCTGGTCATGATGAGCCACATGGTCTTTTTTGGAAAACAATTACTGACTGTGTATCACACTGTCACACTCCAGTATCTCCATCACTCTGTGCACTTGCTGCGCACCCAATAAATTCATCTCATCTCATCTCATTATCTCTAGCCACTTTATCCTGTTCTACAGGGTCGCAGGCAAGCTGGAGCCTATCCCAGCTGACTACGGGCGAAAGGCGGGGTACACCCTGGACAAGTCGCCAGGTCATCACAGGGCTGACACATAGACACAGACAACCATTCACACTCACATTCACACCTACGGTCAATTTAGAGTCACCAGTTAACCTAACCTGCATGTCTTTGGACTGTGGGGGAAACCGGAGCACCCGGAGGAAACCCACGCGGACACGGGGAGAACATGCAAACTCCACACAGAAAGGCCCTCGCCGGCCACGGGGCCCGAACCTGGACCTTCTTGCTGTGAGGCGACAGCGCTAACCACTACACCACCGTGCCGCCTATATTTTATTTATATATATATATCTCATCTCATCTCATTATCTCTAGCCGCTTTATCCTTCTACAGAGTCGCAGGCAAGCTGGAGCCTATCCCAGCTGACTACGGGCGAAAGGCGGGGTATACCCTGGACAAGTCGCCAGGTCATCACAGGGCTGACACATAGACACAGACAACCATTCACACTCACATTCACACCTACGGTCAATTTAGAGTCACCAGTTAACCTAACCTGCATGTCTTTGGACTGTGGGGGAAACCGGAGCACCCGGAGGAAACCCACGCGGACACGGGGAGAACATGCAAACTCCACACAGAAAGGCCCTCGCCGGCCCCGGGGCTCGAACCCAGGACCTTCTTGCTGTGAGGCGACAGCGCTAACCACTACACCACCGTGCCGCCTTTATATATATATATATATATATATATATATATATATATATATGTGTATATATATATACACATATATATATATATATACAGAGAGAGAGAGAGGGGTGCTTGAACGTTTGTGAACCCTTTAGAATTTTCTATATTTCTGCATAAATATGACCTAAAACAACATCAGATTTTCAAACAAGTCCTAAAAGTAGTTAAAGAGAACCCAGTTAAACAAACGAGACAAAAATATTATACTTGGTCATTTATTTATTGAGGAAAATGATCCAATATTACATATCTGTGAGTGGCAAAAGTATGTGAACCTCTAGGACAGGGGTGTCAAACCTAATCCATAAAGGGCCATGTGGCTGCAGGTTTTCATTCCAGCCATGCAGCAGCACCCTGATTTGGCTTATTCAATCAACTGACACACCCACCCTTTAATCAAGGGTGGGTGTGGCTGCAATTATTTGACTGTGTGAAGACAGTTCAGTTGATTGAATGAGCCAAGTCAGGTGTGCTGCTGCATGGCTGGAATGAAAACCTGCAGCCACAAGGCCCTTTATGGATCAGGTTTGACACCCCTGCTCTAGGATTAGCAGTTAATTTGAAGGTGAAATTAGAGTCAGGTGTTTTCAATCAATGGGATGACAATCAGGTGTGAGTGGGCACCCTGTTTTATTTAATGAACAGGGATCTATCAAAGTCTGATCTTCACAACACGTTTGTGGAAGTGTATCATGGCACGAACAAAGGAGATTTCTGAGGGCCTCAGAAAAAGCATTGCTGATGCTCCTCAGGCTGGAAAAGGTTACAAAACCATCTCTAAAGAGTTTGGACTCCACCAATCCACAGTCAGACAGACTGTGTACAAATGGAGGAAATTCAAGACCATTGTTACCCTCCCCAGGAGTGGTCGACCAACAAAGATCACTCCAAGAGCAAGGAGTGTAATAGACAGCGAGGTCACAAAGGACCACAGGGTAACTTCTAAGCAACTGAAGGCCTCTCTCACATTGTCTAATGTTAATGTTCATGAGTCCACCATCAGGAGAACACTGAACAACAATGGTGTGCATGGCAGGGTTGCAAGAAGAAAGCTACTGCTCTCCAAAAAGAACGTTGCTGCTCGTCTGCAGTTTGCTAAAGATCTCGTGGACAACACAGAAGGCTATTGTAAAAATGTTTTGTGGATGGATGAGACCAAAATAGAATTTTTTGGTTTCAATGAGAAGCGTTATGTTTGAAGAAAGGCAAACACTGCATTCCAGCATAAGAACCTTATCCCATCTGTGAAACATGGTGGTGGTAGTTTCATGGTTTGGAGCTGTTTTGCTGCATCTGGGCCAGGACAGCTTGCCATCATTGATGGAACAATGAATTCTGAATTATACCAGCGAATTCTAAAGGAAAATGTCAGGACATCTGTCCATGAACTGAATCTCAAGAGAAGGTGGGTCATGCAGCAAGACAACGACCCTAAGCACACAAGTTGTTCTACCAAAGAATGGTTAAAGAAAAATAAAGTTAATGTTTTGGAATGGCCAAGTCAAAGTCTTGACCTTAATCCAATCGAAATGTTGTGAAAGGACCTGAAGCGAGCAGTTCATGTGAGGAAACCCACCAACATCCCAGAGTTGAAGCTGTTCTGTATGGAGGAATGGGCTAAAATTCCTCCAAGCCGGTGTGCAGGACTGATCAACAGTTACCAGAAATGTTTAGTTGCAGTTATTGCTGCACAAGGGGGTCACACCAGATACTGAAAGTAAAGGTTCACATACTTTTGCCACTCACAGATATGTAATATTGGATCAGTTTCCTCAATAAATAAATGACCAAATATAATATTTTTGTCTCATTTGTTTAACTGGGTTCTCTTTATCTACTTTTAGGACTTGTGTGAAAATCTGATGATGTTTTAGGTCATATTTATGCAGAAATATAGAAAATTCTAAAGGTTTCATAAACTTTCAAGCACCACTAATATATATATATATATATATATATATATATATATATATATATATATATATATGTGTGTGTGTGTGTGTATGTGTGTGTGTGTGATTTTAATTGCTGTAACCAAATTGTACACAGTTAACTGGATAATTTAGGCTATGTTCACATTACTAGGCAGAAGTGATTCAAATCTGATTTTTTGCCTTAACACAGATCTGATGTTTTCAGGGCTGTGTGGACACACAAATCCGATCCGTTCAAATCAGATTTGAGTCACTTTAACATGTGGTCCTTCATATGTGGATATCTGATTTCTGGCCACAACATGAACAAGAATGGTCAGATCAGAAATGATGTGGCTTTGTGCCTTACGCCTGCACTGAGCTCTGTCTTCATCAGCCAGCACTGGCAGCTGATGAACTATTTGCTGTCCTCCAGAGCAAAATGTGATGCATACATTAGCTTCTAGCATGTCCATTTTGTCATATTAATACTTGGAGTCGTCTCACAAATATGACATTTTTTACTGGTGCCAACTAAGTAAAAAGAAATGACATCCATCATTACTTTTGAATGCTTTTCAATTAACAGGTATGCCTTGCCAAAAGTTAATTAGTGCAATTTCTTTTTATTGATTGATCTCAAAATGTGTTTGAGATCAAACTATAAAAAGAAGAAGCCTTTGTTTGTCACATGCACACTCAAGGACAGTGAAATTCATCCTCTGCATTTAAGCCATCTGAAGCAGTGAACACACACACACACACACACACACACACACACACACACACACACACACACACACACACACACATACATACCCAAAGCAGTGGGCAGCTATGCTACAGTGCCCAGGGAGCAGTTGAGAGTTAGGTGCCTTGCTCAAGGCCACTTCAGCCCAAGGCCACTCCATGTTAGCCTAACAGCATGTCTTTGGACTGTGGGGGAAACCGGAGCACTCGGAGGAAACCCACACAGACACAGGGAGAACATGCAAACTCCACACAGAAAGGCCCCCATCGGTCACTGGGCTTGAGCCCAGAACCTTCTTGCTGTGAGGCGACAGTGCTAACCACTACACCACCGTAAATAATATAAATACAGTAAATAGCCCTATTCCACAACTGTAGTAATCCATATTATATCAAGAACCGCTCAACTAAGTAAAGAGAAACGACATCCAACATTACTTTAAGACATGAAGTGACTTATAATTAATAAAACTAACAAAAACATTGAATTAGAAGGTGTATCCAAACTTTTGACTGGTAGTACAAGTTTGCACTTTGTCTCAGTTGTACATGTCATTCTCTTATAAATAAAACAATTTTAGCATCAGAAAATCACTGTCATATAAACAGAATAAAACACTACAGGATGTGCCGTTATAGGAAAAGAATCAACTTTAAGGTGGTGACAAGAACTCCGTTTAATACTTCTCTTTTTAGTTGCTGATTTTTAGCTTGTTGCTGGTATTTTTTTCTTCCTCACATATTTAGACTAAATCCAAATTCCTATCACTTTATATACTCAGTATTTAAGATATAACATTAATGAGGTAGAATCCATTTTGTAATTTTAATACTGTGAGTCATCTCACAAATATGACATTTTTTGTTGGTGGTGACGCAGATGACTCATGGAAAAACACTTCAGTGTGCATATGTACCATTTTAGAGGACAGATGTGTTCATGTTACAGTGAGATTCACATCACACGTCATTATGAATGTGAACCATCAAGATAGGTAAATCCGATCTGAGCAAAAAACTCTGAATTGAACAATGAGGCTTGCAGTGTGACTGTAGCCTTATACACCAATGTTACTTCAGCTTCAGAAAAACTAAGACAAAGTGAAATCTGGGTTTTATTTTAACCTCCATTACCAAATGTCAGTCACCGTTATAAAGGAAAAACATGGGTGAGAAAGGAGAAAATCAGTGCACTGGTCTGATTTATTGGTGTACGAGTATTTGCTTTGTTTTGCAAAATTTGAGAGAATTCAGAAATGCAGCTCTTTTTCATGAACCTTCACAGAAAATGAATATCTTCTAAAGATAGCAAGAAAGTAATGATAAAAATTATTAAATAATGTATTAATCAGTGTGAAAATTGGTTGATTTATGTGCTAGGATTTGGACTAGCTTCATTAGCAGATTAGCAAAGTAAGCTACTCTAGCTATGTGCATGCAACCAGAGGCTCTCTGCTACTTCCTGCCAACCTTTAGTTTTCTTCATAATGTCTCAATACACATTTAATGACAGGATAAGACGATGAATTAATAGTTTTTTGCAGAAACTAAAGTTGCGAGAAACGTCGCAGCACACGCGCCATATGATTGGCTCGAACAATTCCTCAGACCAGTCATTTGGATTTGGTACTTTACAGTGTAATGTCCCTAATTTGCATAGAAAATTGCTGAAATTGCAGCTCTCTGTCACATATAGAGACTGAAACATCTCCCATTACTTCGTTGTTTGCTTGTGCGCACTTTTCCCCCCAGTTTACAGCTCCAACACACATCCTCCATTTTGTCTGAACTATTGCCCCTTTCAGTAGGGTTTTTTTCTTTCCTTTTTTTCTCTAAGCACACTTCTGTAATCTACAGCTGTAACAGTGTATGAAGCTGAACTACACACATATCATAAACATTTGAACTGGGTTTCTGGAACCTGCAATGGGATGAGCGGGGAATTTGAGTACGTTCTCTCTTCTTTCTCCAAACTCTTATATCTTCTTCTTTGATGTTTAGTGCCAGAGGAACAAGAGCTTCTGGAAAGAGCACATGGAGAAGTGAAAAAAAGAGAAAAAAAATGGGACACAGACATGAAATAAACATGGGGCTGCAGAGTTTCAGTCAAAGAGGAAATGAGAGGGGAAAATAGACTTGAGCTCATATGATACTTATATAACAGTGATGGTAAAGTTAAAAAAAAAACAACCCATGAAGCAGAAAGCAGTCCACAGGGTGTCAGGTTTAAATCTGTCACATACACATGACACCAGTGGCGGCTGGTAGTCTTTCAAACAGGGGAGGCTGGTCGGTTACGATATTTCCAGATTTTAAAAGAAAAAACATCAATTTTGCCCATACTCTTGCCTCTGATCTGGCTGATTGTTGGCAGGGTCACAAACTGTGAAATAACAGGTTCTTTTGGCCCATTAGCCTACTGTCCAATATACATGATGGTGGTGTTGGGGGGTATATTTTAACATTTTATATTTTAAAATTGTGGCATGTTGTTTAAAAATTGACCTCGGCTGTGTTTTTGTTTAAAAATGTTTTCCAAATTGTAGCGGTGTTTAATTCATATCCAGAAAAACATATATTACAATATAATATACTCAGCATAAACATTTTAAATAGATTCTATATTTTTGGTCCATCCATGACATATTACTAAAGTAGCCTATTGACTGTTGTTGATGTGGGTCACTTGCTGTTAGCCAATTCACTTTCTCGTACCAGGAGAGCTGAAAGGAGCGAGTATTATTCCCTACCTTTTTCACCAAGTCAATTTGAGGCGTTGGTCTACCCTGCTCTTTAATTTTAATTTTTTCCTCGAAAGGAAGACTGGCAAATGGCTTCGCCAAAATTAAATCAGCAATGCTTGGCATCCGTGCGCAGCTTTCTTGCTAGCTGACTAGCCCCCTCAAGTTCAAGTTCAGTCACTCAAATAAACGAAATTTCTGGAACTAAGATAGCAAACTTGACAACACTATATTTACAATGAAAATATATACAAACTAAAAAAGCTGGTAGAAACCGTATGTAATGAATGAAATCGAAATGTAAGCTGATCTCTTACAATACACCACAGCACTTGCGAATCCGCATGGAACTGAACTGATGTTACCAGATACTGCTGACGTTATCCAGCCCAAAATATGTTCAAAACCCGCCAAAATGCTAGCCTGGGAAATCCCATGCTGCTTTGCACAATCGTTCTGATCTGAAAAGACAGCATGGAAACTATGGTCTAAAGGCTCGCCTGAGTTAGGGAGCCAATCAGAGAGCGGGGAGGGGTGGAAAGACGGTGACACGTACTACTCGACAAACGGAAGCTTGTAGTTTATTTGGGACTGTTTACGGATCACATTTAACATGGCGGCGAGCGATACGAACCAAACTTTCGATCAAGCTTTAGACATTGTTCTGAATAGTTTAGAGCGAAAGTTTGTTTTAAAAAAAAGAACAGCGTTTGGCGTTACAGTCTATTTTTGTTTTGCCTTCTCTTTCTCTTTCCTTCTCTTCTTCGCCTCTTCGTCTTCTTCATCGCTCTAACTACATCACCGGGTACAACTGCCATGATTGGCCATGGGCTACGTATACGCCAAATGATAGACATTCGCAACGTCCAATAAACGGCCGTTGACAATCGTAAACCACACCTCCCCTACGAGAAATTCAATAGACAGATTCCAGACCATATTTCACTTGTGATATGGTCTGGTGTTAACCAGACTACCAAAATGCACTTAAAACCGCCTAATTGAGCGGGAAACCGCCCAATCTGGCAACACTGTACCGCTGCCTGTCTATAGTTGAAACGAGCTGTCAATCAAAGAAAATATCCGGCCGCTTTCACCAATCACCAGTCTCCTCGCGGAAACTGCCATGTCCCTCCCATGTGAGGCTCGGAGTCCGTGGGCGGGCATTTTCGCAGTATTTGTCCAATAACCGTCTTGCATTTTGAGATTGAAAGCGCATAGCTCCCAAATGCCGTTGAAGTCCACTGAGGCTGGGCTGCATCGCGCTGTCACGAGGGGGAAAAACTCACGCACACATTAGGCGAACTGGGGAAAGTTATAACGGAATGATTTCACACTGTAGTTGGGTTGAGCACATATATTTCTATGATTCTGGATCTGAAATAGCAATGTTATAAGGTCGGCTATAACATAAGCCTAGTGCAGTTCATCCTACACAATGTTCGTCATTTTTAGAGGAGGCTGAGCCTCCCTCGTTGTCTTAGAGCAATCGCCTGTGCATGACACGTCTCTGAACAATCTGATTCAAGATAGATTTTTTTTTTTGCCTTTTGTGTTGCTGATGTTATGAGAGAAAATAATTATGACTCTTTAATATTGCTCTGTCAATTATACCGCTTTGTTGAGCTGATTTTTTTTCTCATTTGAATAGCAGTTATGGGAATGCTCAAGTTGAGATGTGGTTCGCTTATTATTATTATTATTATTATTATTATTATTATTATTATTATTATTATTATCTCATCCCCAAACCTGCAGTTTACACCACAGCACTGCCATATTATCAATCCTGATAAGTCAGAAGGTTTTGATTAATTTTCTAGCTCCATATTTGCAGACAAATCACATGTTTAAATTAATATCCTTGTTCTAATATGTAATCATTTCTATCGTAACAAGAGTCATCAGGAGATGACATATCCCCCTGGCCCCCACATGAAACCCCACTCCAAATTTTCCTAAGTTGAATTGGTTGCCATGGAAATACGAAAAAAATAAAAATCAGAGAAATCCTGAAATGTCAAATGACACAACTCCTCTAGGCACTTAACATAACTGTCAGGTTTTGTGAAAAAATTCCTAATAGTTTTTGAGTTATGCTCCGGAAACTAAAATGTTTACAGAGGGACAGAGCGATAGCTATATCCCCCAGCATTATATACCGGAGGGATAACAACTTACACAGGAACTTGTACAGCAGAAAAAAAATGGATGTAATTGCTGATATGGTGACGTTTTCTCTGAGGACACGCCCAGCTAGTTTTTACATCCAAATACATGTATTTGGAGCATGATACAGATGATGGCATTCTGTTGCGCCCCATTCTCTGAGTTCTTAGTAGAGATACGGTAAAGGTACTTTGAGCACCTATGCATTCATTCCTTGAGCATTTTTCTTTCATTTGAAAGTTCATTGATTATCCATAACCTGCTCATGGCATGAGGAATTCATCTCATTAGAGTTATAGAGAGCCGGGGACGCTTTATGGCAACACAGAAATTGTGCACATAAAAAAAAGTACTTCCAAACTGTTTTATACTTTGTCTTTATTGGACTTGAAACTTTTCCCCAAACTCCATTATGCAATAAGACTTGTAATTATTTTGATGATGTGTGTGGTGCTGTGTCTCTGTCTGCTCAGGTAACTACGGTACAAAAAAAAGTAAATTGTGTCTTGCTTTTGAAACTTTAATGTAGGTTTTATTGCCTGTTTTATGACATTCTGAATTAGTATCATAAAGAGTCTAGTTTTAATTCTGAAAGCTGTCTAATGCTTGTATGTATTGTAGTTTGTGCTCAGTCACAGTCACTGGCTCTCCGGCTTTAAGGTGAATCCGTGCTAATGTACTGTCCTTTACTGCACACCCGGGAAGCTTTTAGCTGGTGTTTGTTTTGGAGTGACTCAGCACTGTCGTGGACAGTGAAGGAAGAAGGAGTGCTAATGTGTGCCAAGAGGAGAGTGCTCTCTCTCTCTCACACACACACACACACCACATGTGTCTGTCATGGAAGTAGAAGAGGCTGGAGAAAGCAAACCATCCAGAGTTTATCATAACCCTTGAAAAATCAATACTACCTTGGAGTCCCACTTGAGCGCACTTTAACATGCAATTCACATTTTACAAGCGCTGCAAAACTGAAAGGTCACAATAATTTATTAGGTCAACTTGCTGGAGTGCAGCTGCTTTCACCTTACCAACTTCGTAAATGTTAAATCAGTGACTTTTTACAGAAAAAAACTCACTAAAGTGCCAATTATACATTTTTAATCTATTTATGCGGAGCATCTGCTGTAAAAGTCCATATGACTGAGCTGTTGCTATAGAAACGATACTGTATGTAAGAACAAGCACCTTATTGTAAAGTTATGAGTTGCTTTGCAATCAAAACTACAATCAGAACTGCTATTATAAAACATGAATCAACGCCTTCTGACCAGTCAGAATCGAGAAATTAGAAAAGCTGTAGAACGTTAGTTATTTTGCAATGCTAGTAGTTTATAAAATTAGAGGTTTGTTTAAGTCTGCAATCAAATTCTTCATACTTTTCACATCTGTACTGCCTGATATGAACGAGTGTGTGTGTGTAAAATAGACTCAGAAAGATCCAGTGTGTTTGAGTGAGAGCTCAGCTTTGATGTAAGTAGAGACACCTCAGGAGACAAATTACTCCTGACATTCACAGAACTATTAAGTTCCGCTACTACTGACTGTTAAGGCAGGAGTGCAAAAATCAACCTGTCAGGCACAGAAGGGGGTAATGAAGATGAACTGCTGCATTATGGGAATACATGAGATGAGAGATAAACAAATGCTAAGACATGCTCATAGTGCTCATCTAGAGAACTAATCACCTGGTTCTTATGGAGAAATCACATCCATTTCACATGTGAGTAATATGTGATCAATAAAATCGCATCCTGCATTTGAAAAATTAGTACGTGACAATACGATTAGCCGTAATATGAAAACCACCGGGCGGCACGGTGGTGTAGTGGTTAGCGCTGTCGCCTCACAGCAAGAAGGTCCTGGGTTCGAGCCCCGGGGCCGGCGAGGGCCTTTCTGTGTGGAGTTTGCATGTTCTCCCCGTGTCCGCGTGGGTTTCCTCCGGGTGCTCCGGTTTCCCCCACAGTCCAAAGACATGCAGGTTAGGTTAACTGGTGACTCTAAATTGACCGTAGGTGTGAATGTGAGTGTGAATGGTTGTCTGTGTCTATGTGTCAGCCCTGTGATGACCTGGCGACTTGTCCAGGGTGTACCCCGCCTTTCGCCCGTAGTCAGCTGGGATAGGCTCCAGCTTGCCTGCGACCCTGTAGAAGGATAAAGCGGCTAGAGATAATGAGATGAGATGAGATGAAAACCACCTGCCTATTATTGTATAGGTCCTTCTTGTGCCACCAGAACAGCTCTGACCTGTCAAGGCATGGACTCCACAAGACCTTTGAAGGTGTACCGTGGTGTCTGGCAACAAGATGTTAGCAGCAGATCCTTTATGTCCTGTAAGTTGTGAGATGGGGCCTCCATGGATTGATCTTGTTTGTCCAGCACATCCCAGAGAAGATCAATCAGATTGAGATCTATAGAATTTGGAGACCAAGTCAACAACTTGAACTCTTTATCACTGCCATTATGGAATACCGTTACCATTAAGGGTTGTACTTGGTCTGCAGTAGTGTTTAGGTAGGTGGTACATGTCAAACTAACATCCACATAAATGCCAGGATCCAAGGTTTTCCAGCAGAGCATTACATTGCCCAGAGCACCACGCTGCCTCCGCTGGCTTGCCTTCTTCCCATAGTGCATCCTGGTGCCAGCTCCTCCCCAGGTGAGTGACGCACACATACCTGGCCATCCACATGTTGTAAAAGAAAACATGATTAATCATACCAGGCCATCTTGTTGTATTGTTCCATGGTTCAGGTCTGAAGCTCATGTGCCCATTGTACGTGCTTTCAGTGGTGGAAAGCGGTCAGCATGGGCACTCTGTTCAGTTTCCAGCTGTACAGCCCCATGTGCAACAAGCTGCAATCACTGTGTGTTCTGACACCTTTCTATCATATCCAGCGTTAACCTTTTCAGCAGTTTGTGCTACAGCAGCTCTACTGTGGGTTCTGACTAGATGGGCCTTCGCTCCCTACATACATCAGTGAGCCTCGGGCACCCATGACCCTGGTGTCGGTTCACTGGTTTTCCTTCCTTGGCCCAGTTTTGGTAGGTACTAATCACCGCATACCAGGAAAACCCCACAAGATGTGCCATTTTGGAGATGCTCAGACCCCATCATCTAGCCATCACAGTCATTCAGATCCTTATGCTTGCCCATATTTTCCTGCTTCCAACACAACAACTTTGAGAACTAACTGTTCACCTGCTGACTTGACATGTGATTGTAAGAAGATCATCAATGTTATTCACTTCACCTGTCAGTGGTTTTAATCGTATGGCTGATCGGTGTAAATAAATCATGTGGAAATAAATGGATCAGGAAAAAAAAAATCAGAGTCGAAAATAAATAGAGCCTGGATTTTAAAAAGTGATGGGAAATTGTGTAAAATGTGAAAATTAAATTAATGGTGTGTAAAAAAAATGTAAAAATAAGTTAATTGTGAAAATCACATGTGAAGATACATAGATACAGTGAAACCAGTACATAGACATGCAAACTCCACACAGAAAGGCCCTCGTCGGCCACTGGGCTTGAACCCAGAACCTTCTTGCTGTGAAGTGACAGTGCTAACCACTACACCACCGTGCTGCCTGATCCTAGATCAGTAATTTTTAAAAAAGGATTGTGAAAAAATGATGTGAAAAGAAATTGATCATGTACGTATAAAAATCTCATCTCATCTCATTATCTCTAGCCGCTTTATCCTTCTACAGGGTCGCAGGCAAGCTGGAGCCTATCCCAGCTGACTACGGGCGAAAGGCGGGGTACACCCTGGACAAGTCGCCAGGTCATCACAGGGCTGACACATAGACACAAACAACCATTCACACTCACATTCACACCTACGCTCAATTTAGAGTCACCAGTTAACCTAACCTGCATGTCTTTGGACTGTGGGGGAAACCGGAGCACCCGGAGGAAACCCACACGGACACGGGGAGAACATGCAAACTCCGCACAGAAAGGCCCTCGCCGGCCCCGGGGCTCGAACCCAGGACCTTCTTGCTGTGAGGCGACAGCGCTAACCACTACATCACCGTGCTGCCCACGTATAAAAATCACATGTGAAAATGAATGAGGAAGAGAGACCATAAGTTCACGCCCCCCCCCCCCAAAAAAATTTAAATCTGAATTAAAGGAAGTAGAAAATACTGAGCCTGAAACTAACCCCAACACTAAGAACAAACCGATCTCACAGAATAATCCATAGGAACTTTAACCAAAGTTATTTAGTGCTGAGGAAAAACACAATTTTACATCTAACCGAATTCTGGCACTTTCTACAGAGGAGTGGAGTAAAGGAGGAGAAGAGGAAGACATGGAATGGACTAGAGAGCGGCTTCTCTGCTGAAATGAAAGGAGAAGACTCCTTAACATGATTATGGAAAAAAAGTTTTTCTCTAAATAATTCATTATTCTTCGGAGGCATTTTAATATACATTTTTGTTTATAATGCAGTTAAATAAACCACTGGAACATTCATTTTAATAAGGCAGATGATTAAATTCAGTTTTGCCGAGTTAATTTATAAGGCATAAGTATTTTCTCTCCATGTCTCAGCAAATCCGCTCAAGTGTTCTTTCTCTCTTTAATCATCACATTCCTCAGCATAATAAAAATGAGGTGGGGCCTGATGTGAATCGTGATCAGAGCAGATATGATTTTCATCCATAATTCCATAACCTCAGACAGGACTTGAACACATCCCTCAATCTCTTGAGCATGAGCATATTAATCTCCTGGCAGATGTCAATCTCCTCTGGTGTCTTTTCACAAAGATTAAGATACCGGTATGTTCAAGAGGAAGGGAAAAGCAATGGAACAAATTTACATGCGATACCTGACAAAACTTTGAATATACACTCACCGGCCACTTTTTAGGAACACCCATACACCTGCTGTTTTATCCAGTGATCTAATCAGCCAATCCCTTGACAGCAGCACAATACATCAAATCAAAGATACGAATCAAGAGCTTCAGTTAATGTTCACTTCAAATGTCAGAATGGGAAAAACTGTGATCTCTGTGAATTTCACTGTGGCACTGTGGGTGTTGGTTTGAGCCAGATGAACTGGTTTGAGTATTTCAGAAACTGCCGATCTCCTGGGGTTTTCACACACAACAGTCTCTAGAGTTTACACAGAATGGTGCAAAAAAAAAAAAAAAACCACTGAGTGAGTGACAGTTCTGTGGGTGGAAACAAACGCCTTGTTGATAATAGAGGTCAGAGGAAAATGGCCAGATTGGTTCAAGCTGCCAGGAAGGATATAGTAACTCATACAATTACTCTTTACAACCATGGTGAGCAGAAAAGCATCTCAGCATGCAACAGCAGAAGAACACATTGGGTTTCACTCCTGCAGCCAAAAACAGGAATCTTAGAATCATGTACAAGTTCCTATTAAAGTGGCCGGTGAGTGTATTTCACAGTCTTGATGCAGAGATTACCTTTAATAAATCAGGAGACCAAAAAAAAAAAAACCCACCAAAAACTACAGCCAGCTGCATCCACAACACTGTGTGAAGGAAATTTAATGAACGAACATTCCTATTCTCTGTGTTTCCATGTGTTGAGCTCAAGTGGTCTAGTGTACTGAGAAGAGTTGTTTTTCCACATGCTGTAACCGCCTTGGTGGTGATAAGCAGGGTGCCTGAGTTCTCCCTAACTATGCATCCGCCTGCACATACCAGAGCATGCCAGGTGCACGCTTTAACAAAGTTTCATAGAAAATCTTGAGCCAATCATGTGAAGACGCGAGCAGTAAGCGAATGCCTTTAGAGTATAATAGATAACAGTCACTAAGATACAACTCAGAGTGCGTGTACTCTTGGCATCACTGAAGTGGTGTCTTCTCTTCTTCTTCTCCTCTTTCTTTTCCTATTTTATATATCTTTTATATGATCTACTATAGGGCGGCACGGTGGTGTAGTGGTTAGCGCTGTCGCCTCACAGCAAGAAGGTCCGGGTTCGAGCCCTGTGGCCGGCGAGGGCCTTTCTGTGCGGAGTTTGCTTGTTCTCCCCGTGTCCGCGTGGGTTTCCTCCGGGTGCTCCGGTTTCCCCCACAGTCCAAAGACATGCAGGTTAGGTTAACTGGTGACTCTAAATTGACCGTAGGTGTGAATGTGAGTGTGAATGGTTGTCTGTGTCTATGTCTCAGCCCTGTGATGACCTGCAGACTTGTCTAGGGTGTACCCCGCCTTTCGCCCATAGTCAGCTGGGATAGGCTCCAGCTTGCCTGCGACCCTGTAGAACAGGATAAAGTGGCTAGAGATAATGAGATGAGATGAGATGATCTACTATAATAAATAACTGAAAAGACAACTGCTAAGCGTTCTGAAGTGTTTATTAGAAGTTTCCATTACAATTTGGTGTCTCTGGGTGGGCCCTCCGCGTCTGATCCTTGGACAATGGGACACTCCCAAGGCTACGGTGCGGAGCTGAGAACTCGAACGAGAGACCAGACCGTCAGGGCTCACCGAACCAGTAAGTGATAACTTTGCATTCTTGTGTAAAGAAATTAGTGGAAACAGTATTTAAAGACTGATACAAGAGACGGACAGAGATTGTCCTATTCAATGAAGACTGATATAAGCAGGGGTTAAATTGGGATTGGTTATGTGGGGGGGCTCTGCCTCGTACCCGCCCCTGCCCCCGCCGCCCTGCCCCAATATACTTTTTGGAAAATAACCCTCTAATTTGATAACCATATCATATTGCACAGAGATATACACCTTATCTGTGTGTTGTAGGCCTATGTGTGTCTTGTAGTGCCCCCCTACACATTATGGCAGTTTGAATGTAGATTGGTTGGCCAATGTAACAGATTGTACAGGTTGTTGTACATTGGTTTGAAGGAAATGATTAGTAGGGGGTCTGGGGGTCCTCCCCCAGAAGTTTTTTATTATCATACATGTTATTTGCTGAATTCTGGTGCCTTTTAATAAGTTGTTAGCTGACTTTACAGAGGTAGGTTGAGCAATATCATGTTAAATCTTGTCACATGCCTACAGGTGAAAAATGTGAAGGAGAAATGTTCAGTGAGAAAATTTGAAGGCTTGCACAATCTTAAACCAAAACAGTTGATTTATTTTGGAGGATAAATGTTAAATATGCCAAAACACTGTCAGTCAAATTGTCAATCAAATATATTCATGCAGTGAATGCAACCAAATACAAACAACACTATAACATTGGAAGCATTTATTATTATTGTTATTATTATGTATTCAATTATTTATTTGGCATGTGGTGCTTTTTGTATTGTCTAGAACATACATAAGATGAGCATATTATAGCAGCAAAATAGAAGCACAATCATTTGAATGCAGCAAAAGTTTTGCTGCATTCAAATGATTGTGCTTCTATTTTGCTGCTATAATATGCTCATCTTATGTATGTTCTAGACAATACAAAAAGCACCACATGCCAAATAAATAATTGAATACATAATAATAACAATAATAATTACACTAATAATACACTAATAATATTAACAATAAATAATAATAAATTAACATTAAATTAAATATTAACAATAAATAATAAAACACTAATAATATTAACAATACAGTGAACATAATCATTATCATATTTTTTATTATTAAAACAAAATATCAAATAATACTGAAGAGGGGAAAAATAATACTGATCTAAATATGTTGTGTTTTTATTTTTAGACAGTAGGTGTTTTGCTAAACACATACTGTCTAAAAATAAAAACACAACATATTTAGATCAGTATTATTTTTTCCCCTCTTCAGTATTATTTGATATTTTGTTTTTAATAATAAAAAATATGATAATGACTAGAGCACAAGACGAGTGTTTTGTTTATGTTTGACAAAGGTAGCTAACTTGAGGCAACGTTAGGCTCAACTTTTAGTCAATCTCAGTAGCTAACTTTAACTGACATCTCCCCCTTCCCCCTGGCTAATTTCTGTCGATAACTGGGGACTATGGAAATTGAACTCGCCAAATGCACAGACAGTTCGTTCAAGCACCTCTGATGGATTAGGATCGTATGCAGGTAAAAGGGGAGACGGTGTACGGAGAAAATTATAAACAAGTCACAACGCTGAAACACAAGCCCAAAAACCCGCAAACCACGACTTCTGATTTTTTTTTAAAGCGAGCTCACAAAAAAAGAAACCCCAAAGTCGCTTATAAAAAGTGGAATTGGCAACCCACGCAGTGTTCCAGAAACCAGAATCTCTGATCGCAAGTTCTGTTCTAAATAGCTTTGACAGGTCGTCTTGTTATCAGGAAAACTATGATCTATCTCATAAAAGTCATGGGTTTATTGATTAATAAAACGATATTTAATTATTCAGAACTGAAAATCGTGAAAAGGGTTTGTTGCTTTTGATGTGTGCGTGATCATATGTCATCCGCTCCGAGCTTATGTGCCGGGGCTCAGCCCCGGACAGCCCCGGCCCAATTTAACCCCTGGATCATATAAGAGATGGACAGAGACAGGGCGGTAGCCAGGATTTTTCAAATACCGAGGTCAAACATGGCTGACAGCACCGAAGCCCCCCGGAACAACTTAAATAAATAAATAAATAAATAAATAACCAAGGATAGATTTGGTGGTGGACACATTTATTTTAACAATTCTAAAACTGTGGCACCATAACTGTGGTGTTTTATCTGACATAAAAGTAGAAAAGTAGTGAACTCTTGAACTGAGTATACATACCTAAAGTACCAGTTACCTAAAGTATTGGCATTATTTACATTGCAGCATACACATGACAGAAAGGGTGTGAACTGCTGAATTGTAAGCTTTAGTATTACACCTTATAATAATAGTGAGTGTGTGTGTGTGTGTGTGTGTGTGTGTGTGTGTGTGTGTGTGTGTGTGTGTGTGTGTGAGAGAGAGAGAGCAAGAGAGAGAGAGAGAGAGAGAGTTTGTGTGTTATTTGTGGGTGTCTGTATGTGTAGAGACATTCTGAGCAGTAATGTAAAGGCATCAGTCTATCTGGCTGTCTTGAATTGAGATCCATTTGCATGCATTCTCTGAAACAGAGTGTTCTCACCATTGCCTGTAATGTAAGTTTGGCTCACAACACATTTACTTTAACAATTCTAAAACTGTGCCATCATAACTGTGGAGTTTTGTCTGACATAAAAGTCAAAACTGAACTGAACTGAGTGTATTGCTCAGCTACCTGAAGTATTGGCATTATTTACATTTCATTATCTTAAATTACATTGAATGTAGAGCTATTAGTTCTGTGTGAAGACTATGTATTAGAGAGAGTGTGTGAGAGTGTATTATTTGTGTGTATGTGTGCGTGTCTGTATTTGTGTGTCTGTGTGTGTGTGAGTGAGTGAGAGAGAGTTATGAGAGAAAAAGAGAGAGAGTTACTTGAACAAGCCCGTTTAGTCAGCCCTGCACAGGGCTGCCTGTGACAACATAGTTTTGAATGTTTCTCGAAATGCTAACTAAAATGTAATAGGCAATGACAATGAAATGTTTCCCCGTGGAAAGTTGGTATGACACTGCTGAACGGTCTGCCACTGCAGTGACAATATTTTCTCACCTTCCCTCCTTCTCTTTCCCTGCTCTTCTGTTGGCTGTCCAAACCTTAATTTAGTTTGTTGCAACTTTTTCATTTTGCACTCGGGTAAAGCCCTATAATGCTATGTGACTATTAGGCTACGTTAGGTTAGGTAGGCATGTGAGAGAGTGTAGACTACACCCTGCCTGTTTTATCCAAAACCCAACTTCCCCGGCCGACACTAGTATAGGCTACGTCGTGTGACGCTGCGTTAGACACGGCAATGATAGAGATAGAGGCTGAGAGATTTCAGATGACATTAGACAATGTGAATTTTATTGGGGGGAAATACAGATGACATGTGGATGTGGACGCTGCGTTTTACATTGATCACTGCTTGAATTCAGCGTAGACCAATTTGAAATTTCTGAAAAAAATACCGAGGACATGACCTCGGTGTCCTCAATGGTAGTTACGGCCATGGACAGAGATTGTCCCAGTCAAGGAAGACTATGAGACGGACAGAAGTTGTCCCAGTCAAGGAAGACTGATATCAGAGACGGACAGAAGTTGTCCCAGTCAAGGAAGACTGATATAATAGACAGACAGAAGTTTGTCCGAGCCCAGGAGGACTGCTAAGCTGTGGTATCATCAATATGTTTGCCGAAACGGATAAAACACAATTTTGAGACAATAAACCGCGAGTAGTTTATTGGGTTGTGTAAGAGAAAATCCGCCTAAGTGACGACTGGGTAACGGCTCACCTACTTGAGCGAGGGAAGTGCGGGTGCATGTTTCAACGGATTCACGTTCAGCGATTCATAACTGGGAGAGGATTGAATCTTGCTCCCTTTGTTCTGTGTGAACAACTGGCCCATCGTAGGAATGGGATAGAGAGGTTCGATCACGAAGTCGCCAAGACACACCGGTGTGCACTCAAAATATTGATGAATTAACAGAGTACTGTCCTCCTCCAAATTCTGAAACAGAGAAATAGATCTTGTACACATGCGTGAGTTGTCTTTGAGGTTGTTGTGCTAAATGATACCTACTTTTAGCTTAAAGGTCCCATGGCATGAAATTTTCACTTTCTGAGGTTTTTTAACGTTAAAATGAGTTCCTCTGACCTTCTTAAGTCACCCCAGTGGCTAGAAATTTCATAATGTGTAAACCAAACTATGCCCAACATTTGAGAATGGCGCGTCAAAACGGCGCGTTGATAAACTCTTCCCTTTACTACGTCAGCAAGGGAGATGATCCCCACGCCCCCCCTCTGGATTCCCACCCACCGTATGAATTGCCCACCCAGTTGTAGTGAGGCGACCATAGAGGACACAACATGGCATCACCTAAGCGAGCGAAACATGGAAATTGCACTGTACATGGATGTGACAACACAGAAAAGAGTCTGTTTTTACTGCCGACGGGAGAGCCCCTGAAGACGCAGTGGCTTAATTTTATTTACTTCAATAATACGCCGTCGAGTCTACCTAAGACGGTGTTTGTTTGTCGGAAGCATTTTCCTGAGGAATGTTTCCACAACTTGGGACAGTACAGGGCAGGTTTTGCACATCAACTGTCACTGAAGCCTGGGTCCGTACCAAGCATCCCTGCCGCATCAGCCACAAACAGCGAACAAGTAAGTGTATAACTGTTAAGTCGTTTTGCCGTGTTTTAAAATCGGTGACACGTTAGCCTTGCAATGGCTACATTAGCTGTGCAGCTAACCGCTTCCTGCAGTTAGCCAGGTACTCTGCGCTACAAAACCAAAAAGCATGCAGCATGCTCTGTTATAATAGCCAATCAAAACAGTTTTTACAAAGACACCCACATTCTTTTTTTAAGTCACTCGTTCATTTTATTTGTTTGTTTGTTCAGTAAAAACCCAAACATTTGTTGAATTTATTTTATTTCCTCGCATCGCACCTTAATGATGTCAGCGCGCGGTATTTTTCCCTTCGCGGTTTGTTCCTTCTCTCTCGCCATAGTAAGACACCCACATCCACTTGTTCTGACCCACTGGAGGTAGCGTCACAGTGCTGTTAGCCAATCAGAGGTAACACGTTTACATGTCATGAATATTAATGATAAGACCCGCCCCCACCCTCTACCCTTCCCCGCCTCCTGCTTCTCATTCAGCAAAACGACGCACTGGGAAAAGCGCTGAAATGGGGCTTTCTCCCAGGAGGCTATATCTACGTGCCGATGGTTCATTTCAAGAAAGGCTGCGGATATAACATCCGGAAACCTCCACGAGCCCGTTTAAAGCATCAACAAACCACCATGCCATGGGTCCTTTAAGGTAAATGTCAGATAAATTGTTTACTAATAAGAACATACCTAAAGGATTATTGTGTTGCATTTTTGGACATAATCCAACTTGTTGTTCTTGTGATCCTGATAAAGAAACTCAGCCATTGTTGTCACAACCTATTGATATAACAGTGTACAATGGGGAACAGAAACGGTAAGTTAGGGAAAGAAAAGAAAAAAGCAAGTAAGCCTGAGGCTACATGTGCTATAATAAGAATTGGATGTTCCTATGACAGCCCAAACATCCAGTTTATGAAAACCTCGTATGGCGAGGATTATTTGGCACAGTTTGACATATGGGTAAAGGACTTAGGATTCCCTGAGAAGGGCAGTTTTAGTCCCAGGCAGATAGAACAGTTAGAAGAAAAGTTGAAACAGAAGGAAAAAGAAGAGTCTGCAGATAATGTTAAGTTCTTAGGGGACTGGAGGGTGTTTTCTGCATGGAAAGAAGAAAAACTTAAGAGAGAGTACAAAAGAGAGAAACAGCAGGCAGGGCTCTCACCCTCTTCTCAGTATTTGAAATTTCAGATGGACCCTGACCTGGAGTCTGCCCCACCATCCTGACACACACTGCCTCCTCAGCAAGGCGGAGCATCACTCCCACAAGTGCCTCACCCACAGAAAGGGGGAGAAGTTGAGACAAAGCAAAAAAAAAACCAACAACTGAGCATCTGGAATCTCTCCCAGCCTACCAGCTGCCTCCAGCGTCAGCGCTTCTCCTCGCTTCTCCATCACACACGAGATCCGGTCTTGCATATGGCGACAGAAGAGACACCCTCCTGGACCTGCATGCTCACCAGTGGGTCCACAAGGCCGTAACCTAAAGTCTGAAGTCCTTCATCTTCCAATGGTGGAAGTGGCTGGAGCTGACAGTGTGCTTCTAGTCCACAGACCCTGGATGACAGCTGATATCAAGGAAAGCATGGCTTCTCTTCCCAATGCAAGAGAGGTAGGAGGAAAGAGATTTGGTAACGAACTGTTGATGTTTTGCAGAGAATTCCGACCGACCACCCATGAACTTCACTGCCTAATCATGACCAAGATGGGTATAGATTGGAACAAGGTTTCCAGAGAGTGGCCAGAAGCTGACCAGCGGATGGCAATAGTGAGTACAGAAATACCCTCACTGCTCTCTGTGCTTGTCTGATCGAAGCTTTTCCCTTGAACATAGACATGACTAAGATCAGTATGTGTAAGCAAGAAGATGGTGAAGTGGTGTCAGCATTTCTTGCTCGTCTCACTGCCGCGCACGAAAAACACAGTGGCCTTACCAGGCCCGTGACCCTGGCTGCAGTGGAGGGCACTCCTGAGCCTCACCAAGATCAAGCAGTACGCTGTGCATGCAGAAAGGCTGCTGAAAGAGAAGGAGAAGACAAAGTCAACACAAAGAGACCAAGACCTATACACCGCCACTCTCACTCTTCTCCAGACTGCTCAGCCTGGACAAAGAGGAAGAGGTTGAGGTAGGGGCCGAGGCAGGATAACCTGGGGTGACCCGTCCTGGATAAAAGGTGCAACCTACTACAACTGCAATCAGAAGGGACACATTGCTTGAGATCGTCTCCACAGTAGCAGCCAGAGGCCCCGTGAGGAGTACAGCAAAGCAGACTGACGGGTGGACTACGGGAACGGGCCCTGCACAGAGAACAGGGGAGGTAACATGCACACACCTGATGATACACATACACATAGACAGGAACATTCACATAACGTTAAACACATTAGTAGCAGCACCTGCATGCAACAGCAAGACTACACAGAAACGCCCGATACACCAGTCCAAATAGATACACCTGAAGTTGCATTAAGTTTGTTAAAATACACAACTACTCCCTTCTCTAAACTCCCTTGTATGTCCCTCACTGTATGTGGGCATGTGTTAACCTTTTTAATAGATTCTGGAGTGGGACACTCAGTCATACAACATGGGGTACTTCCAGTAGACCCACCGCTCAGCTCAAATTCTATTCAGATGATGGGCATCTCAGGACGACCTGTGACCAAAACTTTCTTAGTCAACCTCCCGTCTAAAAGCGAGGGAGGAATGGTTACGTTCCACTCATTCCTCATCTGACATACATGTCCAGTAAATTTGTTAGCACACGATTTAACGTGCAAATTAGGAGTAAATCTCACGTCCACTTCAGATGGACTAACTATTGAAGTAAGTGAAATGTGCTGTGTGTAGTATGGTTTTTGGAAGCCCCCTGTATGTGTACGTCTGGCGGCTCTGCTCAGATCAACTCACACAAACTCCCAAACACCTTGTACAGCTCGCACACTTGAACACCTCATCAGTTGGCACAGATTATATGAAAGAGGAAGATTTGCATTGCACAGCACATGTTCACCAAGGTCAAGATGTAGAGTTTGAAAGATTTGGTTTGCAGACCCCCATGCACGTGAAAGATTGACCCCCAAAACTATATATTGGTCTAAACATTATTGTACTGTGCAGGTCCATTTTACTCGTTGTCTGAACAGCTGCATCAATGTTCATTGCAGTGTTCTCAAACGTAATGCGCGGCCTCGTGTCAGAGGACTCTGAGGTCGGCTGCTGCCAGCATGATTTCTTTGACATCGTTAATTCTATACCCCATGTCTCATTAGCAAAGCCACGAGCCGCCCATTGGAAAGACGTGGGGAAATGGGTCAAGTCAATGGCAATGAATGGTCCCAAACAGAGGACCCTAGTGTGTTGTTTTGCCAAAAGCTTGGGGTCTACAAACAAAGTCATGCTTTGTGTGTGCATGTTAAGCGCAGCGTAATATTAGCCACTGATGACCAGGGTCTTGGGGACCCCAGCCATCGTGGCCTGTTTGTCTCTGTTTCCACAGGCATCACTGCAGCAGAGGTGCACCCCAAATTGGCGGGAGTTCCAAATTCCGTTTGGGCGAAGGGTAAACATGATGTAGGCCTAATAAAGAATGCTGAACCAGTGGTGATCACCCCCAAATCAGATTTCAGGCCTAAACAGACCCAATACCCACTCAAACCAGAAGCAATCGCAGGTATAAGACCGGTCTTTGATTCATTGCTGAAGGCAGGTGTAATTGTCCCTTGCCAGGACTCTCTAGTGCGCACTCCTATTTTCCCAGTTAAGAAGGCAAGAAAACCGTCCCAGCCTGATGAGTGGAGGTTTATCCAAGATCTGCAAGCAGTCAATACTGCGGTTGTTCCGCGCACACCTGACGTCCCTAAAGAGCACTCTGCAGACCACACCCACTCTGGGATTGCCTGACCCCAATAAACCATTTGTTCAAACTGTAGATGAAAAGAAGGGTTTCATGACTTCTGTTCTTTTGCAGAAGCATGGGGATAGATTAAGACCTGTAGCCTACTTCTCCAGCAAATTGGACCCAGTGGCGGCTGGACTTCCTGTTTGCCTGCGTGCAGTTGCTGCAGCTGAAAAGGCGGTAACTGCTTCCAGAAATATTGTGGGGTATTCTAACCTCACCCTTTTGGTCCCACATGCTGTCTCCCTGCTTCTGTTGGAGAAAAAGATGTCACATTTGTCAGCACAGATATGGTTCAAGTATAACACTGTCATACTTGATATGCCTAACATCATTGTGAAACATTGTACTGTTCTGAATCCTGCCTCTCTTCTCCCTACAGAGGATGATGGAGAGCCACATGACTGTGTTGCTCTCACTAATGGTTTTTGTTCCCCCAGGGCAGACTTAAAGAGCGACCCTTTGGAAAATTCAGACATGGTCCTCTATGTGGATGGTTCAGCCTCCAGAGATCCAGAGACAGGAGTGAGCAAAGTAGGTTTTGCCGTAGTCTCAGATCACGAGGTCCTCAAGGTGTCATGTCTGTCCTCAAACCTGTCGGCGCAGGCTGCAGAGCTCTGTGCCCTTATCGAGGCATGCAAATTGGCTGCAGGGCAATCTGTCAATATTTTTACAGACAGCAGGTACACATTTGGCATTGTGCACGATTTTGGCACCATTTGGAAACACAAAAATTTTCTCACTAGCACAGGATCTCCCATTGCACATCATAAACTGATCTCTGAGTTGTTGGATGCTATTCTACTCCCTAGAGCCATTGCTGTGTGTAAGTGTGCTGCCCATACTAACAATACTGATCTTGTGTCTCAAGGAAATGCCAGGGTGGACGCGGCAGCTAAGTGTGCAGCCTCAACTTCCAGTTCGCCCTCTAACCTTGCTTTTCCTCAGGTTTTTACCCCCTGTTTACAGCTAGCGGACCTTCAGAGCACTGCCACCCAGGACGAGAGACAAGTCTGGAAACAGGCCGGCTGTATCTTTGCAAGGTTTGTCCCTCGGGCCATCCCTGTCTACCAAAACACATGTTCCCTTTCTATGCAAAATTGGCCCATGGGCTCACCCATGTGTCAAAAGGGGGGATGGTAGTAGAAGTAACTAATGCCGCTTTTCCACTACCAATGCGGCTGAGTTGGGCTGAGCCGTGCCGTGCTGAGTTGGGCTGAGTCGAGTGGGGCTGTTGGGGTTGCATTTCGACTACAACCGCGCTGAACTGTGCTGGCTGGAAGTGGGTGGACACATTGGGTGGAGTTAGCGAAAGTGGGTGGATGTCACGTGATGTCGCAAACAGTGACATCAGTGACCTTTTAAGTGGTAGTCTCACTACCCGGAGAGTAAACAATAAACATGGAGTCGTTAGTGTTGCTGGTCTTGGTGCTGTGGCTTGTTGTCACCGACAATGCCAACAGATACTGGCAAGAGTGTATAGATGAGGCGAGGCGCATAAGGCTTCAGAAATTCTTGTAATTCGTAATTATTCTTCTTCTTCCGGGTTTACGGTGTTTACAGATCCCAGCGTGCTCGCGGGGCGTGTGTGGGCATGTGAGGACACTCCTCCTCACCAATCAGTGCACAGGGGAGTGTCTCCTCACGCCCCTAGCCCCACTCGGCTCGGTTTGGCTCGCTTCAGCCCTACTCCAAAACGGTGCGAGTTTTGGGTGCTGAGTAGGGCTGAAGCGAGCTGAGTCGTGCCGCTCTGAGGTAGTCGAAACGCGAGCTGTGTCGGGCTGAAGTGAGCTGAAGTGAGCTGAAAAAGGGTAGTGGAAAAGGGCCAAAAAGAGATGGTTCACAAAGGGGTTTTCAAATTATGCTGTGAAATTTTGCAAGCAATGCTTGATATGCGCACAACATAATGCAGGTCAAGGTATCAAACTAACTCAAGCAGCACACCCAATACCAGACAAACTGTTTGATCATCTCCAAATGGACTTCATTGAACTGACACCTAGTGAGGGAAAAGGTACTGCCTGGTAATAGTTGACATATTTTCAAAATGGGTTGAAGTATTCCCCACAGCTAAACAAGACTCAGAGGCAATAGTCAAAGCACTCCTGAGAGACATAATTCCTAGGTGGGGTATACCTAGCAAAATCTCAAGTGACAATGGAACGCCCTTTGTTAATGCAGCCCTAAAGAAAATAGGAGCGTTCCTAGGGATAGACCTGAAACAGCATTGTGCCTACCATCCTGCCAGTGCAGGAGCAGTAGAGAGGGAAAATGGGTCCCTTAAAATGAACTAAGCAAAGCTTATGCAGAAACAGGGCTAGGATGGACAAAGGTCCTCCCTGTTGTACTCACACAAATGAGGATGCAAACTAGGCCTAAACATGGGTTAAACCCATTTGAAATTCTGTTTGGACGAGTACCCAACACGGGGATAGGGCCAGCCCAAGGAACACTGCCGGACATCAGACTGTGTGATGATGTAATGTTGAATTACTGTGCAATGCTGTCCTCTGCTTTGAAATCTATCCACAAACAGGTAAAAGAAGTGCTTCCCAAGCCTGCTGAGGGACCTCTGCATGATCTACAACCAGGGGATTGGATAGTAGTGAAGGACTTCCGACGAACCAAGTGGAACAAGCCACGGTAGAATGGCCCATTCCAGGTCCTGCTCATGACCCCAACGGCAGTGAAGGTCACGGGCAGAGTGACGTGGATCCACACTAGCCACTGCAGGAGGGTTCCTGAATCGGCTGAGCAGGAGGAAAAGGAAGGCCTAAGTGACCCGGACGCTGGTAAAGCGTGCGAGGAAGAAAGGCATCACTGCATGGAACAGTGCGAGTATCACATCAATCACGCATGCACCCTCAATAGGGAAGAGTATTTCAGTGTCTAGCCGATAGATAAGTCTTAGGGTTTCGAGTTTCCTCCAAGTCCTGGTGAGGTGGGACGAGGGCTGATAGGGTGTGCCCGCCCTCTGAGCACCAATACACGTCATGAAGGGCAAGGATTAACTCAGTAACATCACTGAGGCACTGAACAAGATGTGCAAGGTTGCTGAACAATTACGAGCAGATGAACATGGAGGAGTCGAAGACAGTTGATAGCGTTGGTTTAGTGGATGGAAGGCTCTGATTCCATCCAACATACCAGTCCTGGGTTTAGTGATTGTGATGCTATGGTATGTTTGCTCCCTGTTTTCTGTCAATGTTGTATATCTGTGTTTCAGAGGCAGCTGATAAATATTGGTTACCAGATGGTGAAAATAGACCCAGACGACTTGCCTGACTGGCCTCCAAACCCACACAAAGACTATAACCCACCCTTTGACAACATCAGCACAGCTGGTATGAAATTAGCCCTAACTTAAAACACTCTCATTTGTGGTTGCTTTTCTGTTCTATTGTTTCCTGATCTATGTATATACAGTTAGGTCCATATATATTTGGACACTGACACAATTTTTTTTTTTTTTTTACCTGTTTACTGAAACATATTCAAGTTATAGTTACAGTATATAATGGACATGGACATAAAGTCCAGACTTTTAGCTTTCATTTGAGGGTATCCACATTAAAATTGGATGAAGGGTTTAGGAGTTTCAGCTCCTCAACATGTGCCACCCTGTTTTTAAAGGGACCAAAAGTAATTGGACAATTGACTCAAAGGCTATTTCATGGGCAGGTGTGGGCAATTCCTTCATTATGTCATTCTCAATTAAGCAGATAAAAGGCCTGGAGTTGATTTGAGGTGTGGTGCTTGCATTTGGAAGATTTTGCTGTGAAGAAAACATGCGGTCAAAGGAGCTCTCCATGCAGGTGAAACAAGCCATCCTTAAGCTGCGAAAACAGAAAAAAAAAACATCTGAGAAATTGCTACAATATTAGGAGTGGCAAAATCTACAGTTTGGTACATCCTGAGAAAGAAAGAAAGCAAGCACTGGTGAACTCATCAGTGCAAAAAGACCTGGACACCAACAGAAGTCAACAGTGGTGGATGATCGCAGAATAATTTCCATGGTGAAGAGAAACCCCTTCACAACAGCCAACCAAGTGAACAACACTCTCCAGGAGGTAGGCATATCAATATCCAAATCTACCATAAAGAGAAGACTGCATGAAAGTAAATACAGAGGGTTCACTGCACGGTGCAAGCCACTCATAAGCCTCAAGAATAAAAAGGCTAGATTGGACTTTGCTAAAAAACATCTAAACAAGCCAGCACAGTTCTGGAAGAACATTCTTTGGACAGATGAAACCAAGATCAACCTCTACCAGAATGATGGAAAGAAAAAAGTATGGCGAAGGCGTGGTACAGCTCATGATCCAAAGCATACTACATCATCTGTAAAACACGGCAGAGGCAGTGTGATGGCTTGGGCATGCATGGCTGCCAGTGGCACTGTGTCACTAGTGCTTATTGATGATGTGACGCAGCCAAATTGATTGGTCGGCATTTCATAATACAGATGGACAATGAACCAAAACATAAAGCCAAAGCAACCCAGGAGTTTATTAAAGCAAAGAAGTGGAATATTCTTGAATGGCCAAGTCAGTCACCTGATCTCAACCCAATTGAGCATGCATTTCACTTGTTAAAGACCCATCTTCAGACAGAAAGGCCCACAAACAAACAGCAACTGAAAACCGCTGCAGTAAAAGCCTGGCAGAGCATTAAAAAGGAGGAAACACAGCATCTGGTGATGTCCATGAGTTCAAGACTTCAGGCAGTCATTGCCAACAAAGGGTTTTCAACCAAGTATTAGAAATGAACATTTTATTTACAATTATTTAATTTGTCCAATTACTTTTAAACCCCTGAAATGAAGGGATTGTGTTTAAAAAATGCTTTAGTTCCTCACATTTTTATGCAATCATTTTGTTCAACCCACTGAATTAAGGCTGGAAGTCTGAACTTCAACTGCATCTGAATTGTTTTGTTCAAAATTCATTGTGGTAATGTACAGAACCAAAATTAGAAAAATGTTGTCTCTGTCCAAATATTTATGGACCTAACTGTAGCTTGCTAGCATTAACTTAAGACGTCTATGTCTTACAAAACAGCCTTAGCATTATCCCTGTACATTCAATGACGTGTTAAGTCGAATCTCTCTGAGAACTCTTACCACTGAACTTGTGTACATTTCTTTCCTTTAGCAATTATTATCCTGTAGGATAAAAAGGGGGGAATTGTGAAGGAAATTTAGTGAATGAACATTCCTATTCTCTGTGTTTCTGTGTGTTGAGCTCAAGTGGCCTAGTGCAGGGGTTCCCAAACTTTTCCATGCCAAGGCCCCCCAAACAGCATTAGCTTCTGGCCAGGGACCCCCTTTGCAAACCCACAGACAATGCTACAAAATATGTAAAGGAACATCAACTTTTAGAATGTTTTCTCTTACTTTTATTCAATATTCAATAATTGTTATATTTGTCTTGTCCAGGGTGTACCCCAGTCTTTTGCCTGTAGTCAGCTGGGATAGGCTCCAGCTTGCCTGTGACCCTGTAGAACAGGATAAAGTGGCTAGAGATAATGAGATGAGAATGAGATGTTACATTTGTTTAGCATAAGAATATTATTAACTAACATGTTTTCAACACAAATATTTTCGCACTGAACAATAAACTGTATAACCTCCTGTAGTACCTGATTCAACTCGTTATCCATCCTTTTTGCGACCAGTGCCTCGCGATGGAGCATGCAGTGTGTGGCCACTACATGCGGGGCCTTCTGCTTAATGAGAGCGGTCACTCCACTGATCTTCCCAGTCATTGCCGCGGCTCCGTCCGAACACACCCCCACACAACGGGTCCAGTCCAATCCGTTAGACTCGATGTAATCGTCCAAAACTTGAAAAATGTCTTTCCCAGTAGTTCTTCTTTCAAGTGCTTTACAAAATAGTATTTCCTCCACAGATCTTTCCTGTGAAATAAATCTGATGTACACAAGCAGTTGGGCCTCATTGGATAAATCTGTGCTCTCATCCAGCTGAACTGTGAAGTATTCGCTGGCTCTCACCTGCTCCAACAGCTGAGCAGATACGTTTTGAGCCATGTCACCAATCCGTCGGCTCACGGTGTTATCAGAGTGTGGGACAGCATCGATTTTTTTTGGCAGCATCCTCACCAAGTAATTCTCGGACAATGTCTTTGGTGGCTGGTAAAATCAAATCTTCTCCAATTGAGTGAGGTTTTTTAGCATGACTAATGTGGTATGAGGCTAAAAATGATGCCTTCAGGGCCCGTTCGGGGACAGTAGCTTGCTGGGTGAATGCAGCAGATTGCCTGACCAAATGCTCTTCTTTGCGTCTGAAGAAATCTACTGTTTTTTCAGCATCTGTCGGATGTTTTTGTACCAAGTGACGCTGAAGTTTCGAAGGTTTTAAGCACTCGTTTGACAGGGTCTCCAGACAGAGGACACATTTCGGGCAATCATGGCCATTTTTCTGTATGGCTGTAAAGCCATACTTAATGTATGCTGCCTCATATTTTCGGATTTTAGTTGGCCAGGACTTCTTAGTTTTTTTCGCAGCAGTGTCCTCCACAGCAGGGCTGTTGGTTTGTTCCTTCGGTCTCTTCTTCAAAAACCTGTCCATTTTGCGCTAGCAATACGCTAGCTTGAGGAGCAAAGCAGCTTGATAAATGGCGCAAACCGCAACGTCGCAGGCAATCGGAGAGATGAGCATGGCAAACAATGTTTCGATATGATGTATTATTATTAATAATTATATTTTATAATAATGATTAAAAACTAATTACAATATATTTAATAATAATTATTTTTAAAAAGTATATATTTTTTTCGCAATTTTTTTGTTATCATCCCTCCAACTTTCTGAGGCCCCCTTAGTGCCCCCTGGTGGCCCCCACTTTGAAAACCACTGGCCTAGTGTACTGAGAAGAGTTGTTTTTCCACATGCTGTAACTGCCTTTCTGTGGCCTTGGTGGTGATAAGCAGGGTGTCTGAGTTCTCCCTAACTACGCATCTGCCTGCACATACCAGAACACGCCAGGTGCACGCTTTAACAAAGCTTCATAGAAAATCTTGAGCCAATCATTAGAAGACGCGAGCAGTAAGCGAATGCCTTTAGAGTATAATAGATAACAGCCACTAAAACACAACTCGGAGTGCACGTACTCTCGGCATCACTGAAGTGGAGTCTTCTTCTCTTCTTCTTCTTCTCCTCTTTCCTTTCCTATTTCACGGCTCGAAATTCATGGTGGTCCGGTCGCCTGAGGTGACTTAATTTGTCATTTGGCGGGTAATTCCTGTCACTAGCCAGCCCGGCTGGCTAGTTGAAAATAAAAAATATATACAAAGCGAAGATTCAGACACACCGTCAACTAAAGCCGCCACATATTAAGCGTGTGCCGTGTCTGTGTTAATCGATGTGTTTATCGGCAGGACAGAAAATACCAAAGAATTCCGAATCATATCGTGTACAAGTCAGGCTGTCATTTTTTTCACTACTGCGCATGCATATAACGCATCTCGTTGAATATCGCGGTAATCATGTTATCAAATTCAATAGATGTGGCCACATTATCGCCCATTTAAACACGTGTTTTTGTTGTTGTTTACATCTACATCTGCCAAAGCTACGTTGCGATGTGGAATTTTCTGAAAGGTGTCCAGAAACCGCCAGAGATGGGGACAAAGCGACCTCGGTCTGAAGAGGAGAAAAAGGCCGCCGATAAAGCGTACGAGAAGGAGAAACGACAAAGGACTTATAAGCAAACGTGGGAGCAGGGTAGGCCTTGGCTGCGATATGATTTTTATGGAATAATTAATTTTTTTCAAGTTGATTCCTAGTCAGTATGAAGCTCCTAATGCTTTCTCTCTCATAAATGGTTAAATACAGAAAGCATGTTGGGCATATTTTGGGTGCTATAGTCATGATAGTAAGTATATTTGTTTTCAATACTCATACACCAAGTTACCAAGTTTTCCAATATATTATTATTTGTTGATATTATATTATGGTGCTCTGTGTTGTTCTCATTTATGTATTTAACAACAGTATCAAAATACTCGGGTCTTGAAATAAATGCACATTAGACATGAACAATGGTAACTACTCTCTTTTGTGTTATTTTTGACAGAAGTAAAATTCATACATGAACAAATTTTGGCTAGTTGATTTTCTGTTTGGCTAGTTACTTTGGAAGGTAACTAGTCCGGCTGGCTGGTGAAAAAATATATGAATTTCTAGGCCTGTATTTTATATATCTTTTATATGATCTACTATAATAAATAACTGAAAAGACAACTGCTAAGCATTCTGAAGTGTTTATTAGAAGTTTCCATTAAAACTGTTTGATTTAAAAAAAGACAAAATAAAAAATATATATTGCCAAGATCTGATAAAGGACAAACAACATATCAGTAAAAACTGACACATAGACAGCCAGCTTCAAAGCCCAGCTTGATAAGAATACAAATAAAAGACAAAACATTTTCAAAAACAAATGGCAAGCATAGACAAAACATCAGCCCATGAAGATTGTAGATGATATAATTTGCTGTTGTGTGGGTATCCGTGATCTGAAAGCTGTGTGGGTCGTGTTGATCCAAAAGCACACACACAAAAAAAAACCTCTGTAGGTGTTCCTTCAGATCAGGCGTGATATTTGTTATCTGCTACTTTCACACTGAAAGTCTTAGTGCTCAATTCAGGATTATTGCTCAGATCCATTTTTTTTGTTGTTCACATTTATCTATTCATTCATTCATTCCTCCTCAATTTTCTCCCAATTAAGATATGGCCAATATCCCCTATCACACGACAGCCACTAACCAGGGAAGACAAAGGCTCGGAAGAAGCACATGATGCCAGTCAACCACATTTTTTCAAACTGCAACTCATGTAACATTTGAGGGTGGCATAACACACTCAGAAAGCGCTATCTGCCCACGATTGGGTGGAATTGACAACTGTGAGAAAGTATGTCTCCTTCTCTGATAAGACAGGCCAGTTTTGCTCTCTAGGGCTCCCAAGTATGGATGGCTTTGGCATCATCAGGATTCTAACGAGTGATCTACAGATAATGGGGTCAAAGCTTTTCTCTTGCACCATTCGGGAGCCCCACATTCTTTTTTTAAATATCAGGCTCCAGTGTGAACTGGTCCAGGTCCTGAACTGACTCACATAACAATACAATAACAAAGACGTCACATGCAGCATACTGTCATACGGAAGTAAACACAGAGGCCACTGAAGTCTGTGCTTACTATTTCATATATAAGTTGATGTGCAGTGGAAATAAACGGTTTCATGAGGAGAAAGAAAGCCAAATTTTTTAATTTATGGCTTTTTGTGGAGTGATGGCTGCTAAGTCTGGACGGAGGTGTGTATGGATGCAGAGTCAGAGTCAGGAGTGGTGGGATCATGTCGTTAATCTGCCGTGAAGCAGAATTCATACAAAATTTCTGGATGTCAAGGCTTACTTTTGACAACATCTATCAGCAGTAAATACTTATGAGGTCTAACACCACATTGTCCTTCCACTGACTACCTCCATTGCAGGTATCTTCCATCTTTGTATTTGCTGATTGATGACTACTACTACTTCATTATTTATTTCTGGCAGCACCGAGTGGCCCCTGCCAGTGCAGAAATAAAATGAATGTCAATCTCGAGTGACATAAAAGTCACATGAATTCTGATATGACTGTTAAGACTGAGGTCACATTGCAAAAATTCAGACCTGTATCTTATTTGGGACCACATATGAAAGTGGCCCAATTCAGAATTGAAAAGATCAGAATCCCTGTGATTTGTGCTATTTGCACTGTTATGAAAAAAAAAGCAGATCTGAGTTACATATGAGCAATCAGATTTGAGCCACCTTTGCCTGCAATGTGAAGGTAGTAAAGACTTTTGCTCCAAAAATATTTGATTAAAGGTGAAGTTGCTTCCTTCATTTCCAAAACAGAACAACCTTTAGCTCTGAGTCGTCTAAAATCTAAATGTGCATTCATACCTATAAATCCGGTTCCTGAATCAGAGTGAAATTGATGCTTTTAGTTCATTTGCAATTTGGTTTGGTGTCTGAATGCATATAATTCAACAAACCAAAAAGCTAAACATCATTGGTTGAGGCGTGTGTAGGGTTGAAAACACATGAATAAAAGTCCTTTATTTGTTGATTAGAAAAATATGACTACGGGGGAAAAAAGTAAACAAACCTTTGCTGAGTGTGCAGAGAAATCATTAAAAAAAAAATCACTTGAGCATGTGCTCAATATTACTAGATAATTCTACTAGTTTCAAACATTATCACATCCACAGTTTATTTACTCTTTTTATTCATCAGTGAATAAAGTTAATAAAATTGAGATGAAATATGATAAAATAAAATTGCCAGTTTACAAGGTATTAATTAGTTATTAATTGAATTCTTGAATTATTTTATATTTTATTATTTATAATTTATTCATATAGGTTTTTCATAGACTTTATCTCTTACTTACCATATTTCACTCCTGTGCTAATTTGATTTTGTCTTCTCATCTCATCTCATCTCATCTCATTATCTCTAGCCGCTTTATCCTGTTCTACAGGGTCGCAGGCAAGCTGGAGCCTATCCCAGCTGACTACGGGCGAAAGGCGGGGTACACCCTGGACAAGTCGCCAGGTCATCACAGGGCTGACACATAGACACAAACAACCATTCACACTCACATTCACACCTACGGTCAATTTAGAGTCACCAGTTAACCTAACCTGCATGTCTTTGGACTGTGGGGGAAACCGGAGCACCCGGAGGAAACCCACGCGGACACGGGGAGAACATGCAAACTCCGCACAGAAAGGCCCTCGTCGGCCATGGGGCTCGAACCCGGACCTTCTTGCTGTGAGGCGACAGCGCTAACCACTACACCACCGTGCCGCCGATTTTGTCTTCGATGCTACTTTTTTTTTTTTTTTAAATTAACCCAGGCCTGGTCCTGAATGGACAAATGCACACTGTTCTTTAGGAAACTTGGAAAGAAGTTTACTGTTATCCAGTACTTTTATTTCTGATGTTCAAGTTATAAAAATGACTAGTTCTAAGTTGAAGAACACAAGGGAATATATTTAAACTTGAAAACTTGGATGTTTGAAACTTGAAAACATGTTTTGAGACAGTAATAAGATCTGATTCTTCAGCCACATATTGGATTTTGTTCTTCATCCTCCAAGAAACTCAAAAGTCAACTGATCTAGTCACTAATTTAAAATGAAAAGCTTTTTCTTTACACAAGTGTCAGTCACTCTTGTGCACTGCATAAGCTATGGCAGATCCCTCCCAAACTAATTCCAGCTGTTATTTGAAAATGACACAGCAGATTTCCCATGGTGTAATTGTCTGGATAATGACCAGGCCTTTGGATGTTCCAGTGAAACTTCTGCCTTGCAGGTGAGTGTTCTGTGCTCCTGAAAGAAAAACCATCACCTCAGGATTTATTTCCTTTAACACAATGAATGATGGTTTCATGCTGCGTTTGCTTGCCGCCTTCACCTCTTCACCTCTGCTCTCCATCCTGCTGAGGAGAGGCTTCCTGATTATACACTCCAGCCACAAAGATGGACTAAACGCACCTCTGTGAGCTGTAGAGTTTCTGATCTGGCTATAAGATGTTTTTCCTCATCTTCACATGGAGAAATAACTTCAGTTTTAATTTGGAGAGTGCTGCTTTTAATGTTTGGTCACTTCTTTACAACGAAAACACAGTGAATGATGGCTTCCTGTTGTGGAAACTTTGCCCAGACATGCATTTAATTTTCGTTTAGTGCCAAAATGATTCATTATCTCCATATATAAAGTGGCTTCCAACCTGCAAATTCATAACACACACACACACACACACACACACGTAAATTCACGGCTAGGGTCGGGGTGGGGGACTGATTATACATTTACTTATGACTTTATTCAAGCAAAACAACAACATGCATCATTACTTCAGAATTTTTTTGAGCTCTGGTATCTGGTTCATCTTCTTTCTTCTTCTTCTTTCAAAACTTGGCTACAATTGATAGTTTTGGCAGTTTAGTAAACAGTATAGCTGGTAAAGAACATCCTTCAAAATACAAGCAACAAACTAATATAACATTGCAACATACTTCTTGTCATCCCCAGTAATTCCAGAAATATGCAAAAATCTATTTTTGATTAAATCCATTATTAAAACCTTTATGAGTGATGATGATGATGATGATGATGATGATGATGATGATTGATGATAAGTACTACATATTACCATGTATGTCTTGTTATATTTCAATGTTAAACGTGATTTTAATGCGTTAATACTGGCATATGACATTGTATTTCCACCGTGTTGCTCTGTCTTGATGCTCGGATGTTTATGCTGCTTGAATATTCTAGTTTCTGCCTTTGGGACCGGCTATTTAAAACCAGCCATCTGTTTACAAGAGCTTCATATCTCTCTCTCTCTCTCTCTCTCTCTCTCTCTCTCTCTCTCTCTCTTTCAGTGTACCACAGTATTCTGGAGCTCTGCTTGAAGTTAATGATAATGCGTCAGCAAAGAAAAAAGTTCAGAGTTTTTTTTTAAAAATACAATGTAGATGAAGTGAAGGTTATATAAGATTTAGAGCAACCATAACTGAAGAATCGTTGATCTCAGCACTACCATTTTTTATTTCTAGGTGACAGAAAGTAAAAAAAAAAAAAGCTACTCAAACAACTGTAATAAACTGTAATGATCCTGAGGTTCAGCAGAAACATAATGGAGAGAGAGAAGTGAAATTGAAGCAGGATGGAGTTTGGAAGCTGATGGAAGTAACTGAATAGACACACAGACATGTCACATTCAATAAAATTCATTTTCCTTAAAATTTATTTTAATTCACACACACACACACACACACACACACACACACACACACACACACACACACACACACACACACACACACACTGCTAATTTTAAGTGGCCTCAAAATGGAAGACATGAACCATAATGAGGTCCATCTCAAGAAATGTTATGTTCTAATGAAATAGCTAATTTAATATAAAGCAGCTAATTTTGCCTCTTAACAACTAATGATTGCCAGCAAACTAACACGAGTGTAGTATAATGAGCTAGAATGCTAGCTAAATAGTTACACTGTGCACATACTAGACACTAAATGTTTAACATCACTGTAATAAAAACTACATATTTAAGTAGAACATCACAAATTTTGACCACTCAGAAGGTGTTTACTTTTCCCTGAGAACCCAGGATGCCTCATATTTTGCCTAATTTCCATAAAATCTGTATTTTTGAGAATTTAAGCTCTGAGATTTGTCTTTAGGGTTCTGAGATTTAAAAATTTTAAATCCGTAACTCCATTTTTCAACCCGACACTATTTTGAAAGACATATCTTGCTTCTGGCAAATTCAAAGCATTGGAAAAATATAAATAAACAAAAAAAAGTATTTTATTCTATTTGACAGATATAAAATATATGAAATTCATATTCAAATAATTTTGTCAGCTTCCAAGTTCCATAATATGGCATCATCTTGGACTGACTAATATATATAAAGGATAAACCAAAAATATCTAGAATTGAACAACATCCTGCCAAAGGATTTTCCATCACTTGATATATTGATGGTGGTAGAAAGCAGTCAAACATCTATGACTTCAAAAGTGTTCAACTAGTCAGTGTGTGAAGGTCATAGCATCATTAATCATGATTTACATCATTTTCCTCCTCATCAAACCATTTGTAGGGGCGGAGTCATCCTGGAAGAGACCACACCCATCAAGATCAAAACATTTCATCATAGGATAAAAGTGATCAGTCAGATAAACGTTGAATTGATTGACAGTGAAGCTATTCTTTTAGGTGATTTTTTTTTAGGGGTTTAAGAGATCTGGAGACAACCCGTGAGCACAAAAATAAATGCCCCCTACAGCATAACAGAGTCACTGTTTTGTCATTAATCTATGACCTGTCTGTATTGCCTGTCTGTGTGACTTCTCCTTCTTCTCAAATATGTGCTAATTTATGTCTGGGTAGTCTCTCTCTGTGTGTGTGTGTGTGTGTGTGTGTGTGTGTGTGTGTGTGTGTGTGTGTGTGTGTGTGTGTGTGTGATGTCCTTAATGGATGTTTATAAATGTTGCATACAGGAGCACATAATGGTTCCAACCCACAAGTCCATGTCTCTGTCTCCTAGCAACACCCACATACTCTCTGGCCCATGTCTATCAGATCCAAACTGTAATCACAGAGAGACACAGCCAAACAAATACTTTCATTTCAAATGTCAATATATGTTGTCGTCAGTTGGAACCTATGTTGACTTTCCTCCTTTTTGGGAATTTATCAGAAGTGGAGATAAGTTCTTTGGTATCCCGTGTGTACTAGAGTTAAATATGTCCAGAATAATGTTTATAAGAAATAATGTTAAAATCACAAGTGTGTGTGTGTGTGTGTGTGTGTGAGAGAGAGAGAGAGAGAGATTTCTTTTGATGCAAAACATATGCACACCCCTTCTAATGCACAACATGGGTCAAAAATTACCCGCATTCATTTTCCAGGTTATTTCATGCTGACTGAGTTTTTCTTTGCTCTATCTTTTGAAATCAATTTATTTTATGATTGAATATTCCAAGTATTCTTTAAATATCTTGTTTTTAATTACCACAAATCATTAATTTAATTTTTTCTTTCCTACTTTATGAACAAAAATACTTTTTATATTACTACACATGGGTCATCCAAGGGTGATTTAAAATTAAATGTCTTAATACTATAATAATAATTTGTTTCAAGTAATTACTTTAGCAGTGAATGGGGCCAGTTATTTATTTATTAACTATGTAGTTAGCTAAGCCAACTACAATAAAATTAGCTAACTAAAGTAGAATATGTCAACAGCTCGGTAGCTAATAGTAATTACTTGTAACTTTCTGACAAGTAATCTACTCACTCTCAAGGTAACCTAAACATAATCAATTTTTTTCTAAGGTAATGTTAGAACAATTGAAAAACATTACTTCCATGTATTAGATGGGCAAAGGGCGCTGTGCTGAGCTGTGAAATGTCTGACACAAGCACAATTCACAGTTCCCACCAAACGCTGGAGTAAATGCATGCGGGTCGGTTCTGACCCATGTGTGTAAACTTGATGTAGAATTACAAAAGCTGTGCTTGTTCATAACTTAAGAAAGGAAAAATAAAAATGATGATTTGTGCTAAACAAAAACAAGATATTTACTGCATATTTGGAAAAGTAAATGACAAAATGAATTTATTTCAAAAGTATCTCATAGAAACACTCAGCCATACATGAAATAACCTGGAAAATGAATGCAGGTCGTTTTTGACCCATGTTGTGCATTAGAAGGGTAGTGATACAAAAAGGGTTTTTATTCAAAAAGTAAGAAAGGAAAAAATAAAATAAGGATGTATGATAATCAAAAACAAGTTAATTGAGGAATACCTTGAATACTGAATGATGGAATTAATTTATTGCAAAGATATAGAAGATAAAAACTCAGCCGGGTCACTTTTGACCCATGTTTTGCATCAAAGGGTTAAAATCCAAGCTGTGAAAAGAAGGATCTGGTAAGTGTGAGAGTCTCTGTATATAGTCATATCTGTCTTTTATTATGTACATGTCTTTATACCACAGTGCTGTTGAATTCTCATTTCTGATTGGTCAGAATGTGTTAAGTTTTGTTCTAATATGTTATTGTTTCTATAGTAACAACTTGTACGAACCTGTATGGTGTACACTTCACATAAATGCATTTCAAAAAACATTTTGACATGGTGACACTTTCTGTAGGGAGAGGTTTATTTAACACTTACACTTACCGAGTCTCCAGTGCCAGCTCTTTGCAACAAGTCAGATGTAAAACTGGAACTTTAACTTGGCTGTCACAGGAAAGTCTTTGAGATGGAGTGGTTTGTGGTTTCTCGGTCACATAAAAAGCTGTGTTGTTGTCTTATTCACTTGAAGAGAGATTACAAAGAAAGGCTGGTGAAGGCAGGGTTGCCAGGTCTCAGGAAAAAAAACACCCCCCCCCCCAAAAAAAAAAACAAAAAAACAGACACCTGAAACCAGAAAAAAAAAGTTAAGCATTGGAAAAAGGAGATGCACTTTTCTTATTTTTCACCATGGTGCACACGCATTTCTTTCCCATTTTACCATCGCCTGGTATGGGCATTATTCATTCTATCATCCCCCTTTCCCCTCTGTGCAATATATCTGACAAGAGAAACGGTTCAGTTCAGTGTACTGTATATACAGTGTCTGCACTTACATTTTCCCTTTGTTTGCCGTAGCCTATGGTTTCAGTCATTGATTCAATTCAAATCCAATTATTTTCTTTGAAACATTATCTTGAAGACTGTGGACTATTTTTAAACTTGCCTAAAAATGCCACATGCAGATTTGCTTTTCCTCACAAATAACCTTGTTCCAGAAGTATCCCAATTTGGTGTAAAAACCATGATCCTAGCAATCTTGGGTAAGAGGTGGACGGCTGGATGCTATAAGTGATAACAGGAACTAGCTTCAGGTCATAAATCTACCTAAATCCAAAAGTTTTGTAAATTTTCACTTCTCAAAACCGTAATTAGTATCTGTTGCAAATACAAAACAAAAGAACAGTAAATGACAGTGCATGTGTTATGTGGTGCATCTGCACTCGGCCCATGCCTAGTGCTTTGTTATTTGTTTTGTATCGTAACCCGAAACCGTTGGAAGGCAGACGATGAGACGGGGAGATGTTGAGGTCTGTGCTTTGAGTCTTTTAGTTGAGCCCAAACTGAAATGGTCTATTTACTTTTGCGAAATTATTCCAAACAATACATCTGCTGATGCATTTTTCTCAGTCTCGCTTTGCCTTGCCCTCCAAACCCAGGTATAATAAGCGATCGTTTTTATTCCCCATTCTCTTTGGCTGCTTTTTCATGACTTGAGCTTTCATCTCATTTTTCATGCCACAGTAGCCAAATGTCTCTCTGTCCCCTCATTAGATCCACCTGTCTTTCCTTTTCTCTCCACATTCAGGTGTTCAGACAGATAGCCCTTAAAATAAGCATGACTCTTCCTGATGTTCGCTTGCACTTTATCTCTTTCTCTGTATCTCCATCATTAGGTTCAGGTGGGTAGACGTGGAATTGCAGCAGAGCAGGATGGAAGTGTAAAAAGATATTATATAGGCCAAACTGGAGATATTTTTCCTTCATTTTTTTATTTTCCTTTCTTTTGTCATTATGCTCATGTGTCCACTGTGAATGCACTATTTAGTGCCAAATTCTAAGAAGTCATCCTGTTTTCTTTAGCTCTCAAATAAAAGAAGGCAAAACAAAAGCTAAACTTTTTATCCTAACTACCATTATTGATAACATTGTGAAAAATCTCTTTTGACAGTCCTGGATCACAACAAAAGAATGTGTTGTTTGTTCAAATCTCTAAGGATTGCAGCTTTTCATTCGTTCTTATGAAATCTAGTGATATTGGAAAGTGCCATCTACCCTCTTCCACATACATGACTCAGAGACACCCATGATTGGCTAGTGTCGCTGTAATTGATGGGGGAGAGTATTTCATTCTTTATTTTTTTTAATAAAAAAGTAGTGCAGTTATGACAGCGTCTCCAACACAGTCTCCAACACATAGCTGCTTTATGAAGCACATATGTGCTTCATAAAGCAGCTATACTTTTAATAATATTACTCGCATTTAATGAGCACATTTACTGTATTATGCTATAAAAGTGAATCGATTTTTCTGACTTTGCTGGATTGTTATCATGTAAGCAGTAAACTCGATTCAAGTTGCTTCAGGTGCGTGCTTTAGAGCTGAGTGTTTTCACTCTGAACAGGGAAGAGTTCAGCCGTGCCACGCTATCGTTCCACTCGAGCGCTCAACCACACAGAGCGCCACAGAGGACCTTTTCTCTCACACTCCAAGATGTGGTTAAGGTTCAGTTCCCTGCTTCTCCACTCACTCTTGCACACAGGTGCAGTTTTTCTGTCAGGTTAAGTGGCTCTGTGTGTGGGGGTGTGTAGTGGGGGAAATGGTGATTATCTATCTCTCAGAGGTTTGATTGAAAGAAATAGGCAGCTTCTCTGCTTTCTCTCTGATGCATGCAGCTCGGCTCAGTACTCTGAACAGAAAGGTCGCATGTCACACGAGGGTTTGCATATTCAAAAGATTTTATGCTTGTTCAACAGCATTAATTAGAGAGTTAATAAAAAGAGAAAAGAGTGGGAGAAAATAGAAGATTAAGTAAATCCCTTGTATTACTTCACCGTATTTAAATAAGGCATCGCTAAGAAAATAATGCTGTGATTTCAGACTCTCAATTTTGAACCGGGATTTTCTCAATGCTGTGCAACTTAAATATGATGCTTTAAAGCAACAAATCCACATGGGTGTAGCCCAACATTAGTTCAGTTCCACTCACAACTTTAGTTCCAAGAATGAATGCAATTAGTGTGCTGTTTGGTGCACAACATTGGAGGGCAAACCTAGAACTGAGGTTTCATTTTACCTGTCATATACAGCCTCGGCGGCACGGTGGTGTAGTGGTTAGCGCTGTCGCCTCACAGCAAGAAGGTCTGGGTTCGAGCCCCGTGGCTGGCGAGGGCCTTTCTGTGCGGAGTTTGCATGTTCTCCCCGTGTCCGCGTGGGTTTCCTCCGGGTGCTCCGGTTTCCCCCACAGTCCAAAGACATGCAGGTTAGGTTAACTGGTGACTCTAAATTGACCGTAGGTGTGAATGTGAGTGTGAATGGTTGTCTGTGTCTATGTGTCAGCCCTGTGATGACCTGGCGACTTGTCCAGGGTGTACCCCGCCTTTCGCCCGTAGTCAGCTGGGATAGGCTCCAGCTTGCCTGCGACCCTGTAGAACAGGATAAAGCGGCTAGAGATAATGAGATGAGATGAGATTTTATATAACAGTTCAATAAACAAAAAAAATTATGTCCAGTAATGACATTTCAGACACAACATGGCCAAATGTTCTGTTTACTTTTGTTGTGCCAGCTACACTAGCTTTATAGCTTGTTGGCTAGATAGCTCACACTGATGTGTACATTCCTGTTAAAGGTGCTTCCCTGGAAAATATGTCCCTTCTTCATTTTCATCTTCATCTAACAAGCTTACATAATTTAAGTCAAAAATTACCTTCATGAAAATTGTATCGTTTGCCATGCCCAGTCATCCATCCATCAATTATCCGTAACTGCTTATCCTGTGCAGGGTCGCGGGCAAGCTGGAGCCTATCCCAGCTGACTATGGGCGAGAGACGGGGTACACCCTGGACAAGTCGCCAGATCATTGCAGGGCTGATGCAGAGAGACAAACAACCATTCACACTCACACTCACACCTACGGTCAAATTACAGCCACTAGTTAACCTAACCTGCATGTCTTTGGACTGTGGGGGAAACCAGAGCACCCGGAGGAAACCCACACAGACATGGGGAGAACATGCAAACTCCGCACAGAAAGGCCCTGTTGGCTACTGGGCTTGAACCCAGAACCTTCTTGCTGTGAGGTGACAGTGATAACCACAACACCACTGTGCTGCTTCCATGCCCAGTAATAATGTTGCTAACTCTACTTTAGGTGAAACAACATTTTCAGTGTAACAAATTATCTGTATAATTGAAGGCAGAAAGAATAGAAAAGAAGTCAGAAAGGAAGTAGCAGAGATCTTTTAGTGTGGTGAGTGTATGTAGCTAGTACAGTTAGCTTGATTTGCTAGTCTGAGAATGAAGCAAATATGAAGCGTCTAAAACAAATAACTAATATTCATATTGATGAGTGCATTATTTAATTTGTATTGGCTTTAAACCTCATTTACACACAGTAGCTATTACTTTCTCATTTTAATGGAGATTAAAAAAGGAAAAAAGAAAAAAAAAAGAACAAAGAAACAAGCAACCCAAGCTCAGGATCAAATTGAGGACCCTGAAACAGTGAGCTGGAAGCAGTGAATAAACACTGGATATCAAATCTTAAGGCAAACACCAGCCAGAGTCATATCTTCTCTGCCAAAACTGCTGCACTCTGAACAGCACCCATTTAGCCAGAAGGCCGATCTGTGGGTCTCATTAATTATTACAAAGGCTGATAAGCAAAGGGCAAATGTGTTGGTCTTATCTCTGGGAGACAAATGTTTTTCATATATCACTACAGCACTTTCTTTATCACTCCTTTCTGTTTCTCAGCTTTATACTGTATATATTTTTTATTTTTGTGTCCACATTGTAGAACAATACTGAAGAAATCAAAACTATGAAATAACCTATGGAATTATGTGGTAAACTAAAAAGTGTTAAAAATACATATGTTTCATATTTTAGATACTTCCGAGTAGCAACCATTTATCCGTAATCTCTTTTGCCTTAGGTATGTCATGCCTTTTAAATCAATTTTGTATTAATAATGCGTATTCTTTTCATTCAAGAGAGACACGCACGATTTACTGCACTCACCTCCAGCCAGAATCCTTTCCTCTTTTGTCAGAAGGTCCACATGTGAACAAGGCGCCATCGTGATGGTCTCTTGGACAGCACCATTAGAAGATCAGCGGTCTGACTTGACAGGTTCAACAGCAGCAAGCTGAGGCAGGGTCAGGTCTAATTGCCCATGGCTGGAAGCTCAGTGATTACTCAGTCCAGGTACATCTGGCAGTTCAATCAGTGGCCCATTTGAACCCGAGCACTAATGAATCCCTTCTTCTCTCCATCTACAGGTTCCCTCAAGGAAGCTGAACTTGCTGTATCTGGGGAATCAGCACTTTTACAGTGGACATTTTAAAATTCTGACTAAATGAAGACAAAATTTATGGCTAAGTGTCCTTATAATTCTGCCTGGCCCCCACCTGCATGAGAGTAAAAACCGCCTGTGGAACTGAGTTTTTTGTCCCAATGCACAGCCCTATTAATTTAGTCATTATAGGTTATAAACGTTATAGTCATTACAGCATAACAAAAGAGTTCCTGTAGGTATATTTTTCTCTGAACCTGAAGTAAAGTGTTTCTTATTTTATGAGATTTTATAAACACTATATGCCAAAGCTTTAGTTCTCATGGCCTTTCAATGTAAGTCAGACTTGAAAACTTCAAAATGAAGGCAAACAAATTTCGTCAGGTTTCTTGCCAGTTTAAACGAGCCTTTCTGGATATAATTAGCTATGAAGCCAGACAGTATTTAAAAAAATCACATCAGCTGTTTCATAACGCAAAGAAAGTTTATTAGATAATTAGTGAGTTCAAAATATTGGACGATGTACCCAGTTCTAACACAGGGCTATTTCTGAACCTCTGAGGGATCTAAGTCACATCCTACTCACTCCACCTCTCAAGCTCCAGACTACAAGGTGTTTTCTGTGAAAGTCAGAACCATGGTAACAACTAGATGCATAACTCCATATGGTTAATGGTATCGAGTCTTGTTCTGATGCCATGCTTCTTTGCTTGTACATAACCCTAGTGTACATTTATACCCTAATAAACAGACAACACAGTACAACAGTGATTTGGATGTATTTCATGACCTTGGAGTAAACAATGCCTAGAAGAGGAAAAAATAGCCTTTAGACAACTTTTGCTGAGTGAAAAAAAACCAGCTCTTGCAGCTCTCAGTATGTTGTTCTTGACAGTCAGCCACTATCCATCATTTACAACAATGGATTCCAAAGCAATGAAAAGGAAAAAAAAATAAATATAAAGTGCTTTTCCAAAGAGAAACAAAACACATTCTACACTGCAACCCTACTTGATCCAAGATCAGGGCCGTAACTACCATTGAGGACACCGAGGTCATGTCCTCGGCATTTTTTTCCCAAGGTATTTTTTTTCACTCAGAAATGTGAAATTAATATATGATGAAAATCGTTCCGACTTTGATCGGTGGAAAATTCTAAATTCAGCTTGCATCCCCCTGTTCTCATTTGTTTGTCTAAAA